>NC_056741.1:1610659832-1610714832 GCF_019279795.1 Protopterus annectens
TGAGACAGGAGTGAGGACAACAATAATGTGTTGTGAAGCCAAATAGACCAGATTACAGCTGTCCAGTGGGCACATGTTCAAAATGGACAACTATGTATGGGGCAAATTTTTTTTTTTTTAGGAACAGGTTGCCTTTTTTTTTAATGTGAGAGTGGGATGTTGGGGAAGGATAGTAGGTATATTTGGGGAGGCAGGTTGGGTAGGAAAACAGACAGGACAGCATACAAGGATGGTATATGACACGTGTGGGGTGTAAACACCTTGGATGGGGAGGGGTGTTTGGAAATTGGAAGCCCATGAGCCCCGAAATGGAAACAGTGGGACTGAGGCCCCACCCATGGGCAGTCACCACTGCACCTTCACAGCCCCAAATGTGGCTGTGCTGCGGGCTGAGCAGGAGAGGAAGGTTGACCCTCTAAATGCATCACGCAGCCCTAAAGCTGGCATAGCAGATCTCTAAACTCCCTTCGGAGATCACTACGCACCAATCACCTGACCTGACTTTGGGTGACAGGATCCTGTCTGCGCCCACTCCTAGGGGGGGACGATCCCCATCCCCTGAGGTGGTTCCACTCGAAGGTGGTGCAGGACCAGAGGATGAGGAGGTTCTGGGGTGGGACCCAGATGTGTTGGGGCCCAGTGCCATGGCCAGATGAGATGGAAGAGGTGGGTCCGCTGGGAACGGCGATCCCAAACGTGTTATAGTGGTGCAGTTTTAAAACATATGTCGGTTAGTAATATTCAACACAATCCAGGATTAGTTATAACAGCATGCATAGATATTCACATGAACCCAAAACACCAGATTTGGAACAGTTGCATAGCAAACAAAACACATGCATATATGGAACCATGGTGGCCACTACAATGGCATGCAGTTTACATCGATAGCAACAGACCACCAGTGATAGTATTCAACATGGAACATTAATAGAAACACATTTCAATATTTATTGAACAATAGGATATATGTCTCAACAGTAGGTTTGGTGTAAACATACCAATTGATTTGTGTATTTAGATTATTGTTGCAGATATGGGGGGGGGATGTCAATTAACAACTTATATATCCTTGTAATACTCACAACTTTAATGATGATTGCTCTAATCATTAATATACAGGTATTATTACAATATCCTATGGTCTTGGTTTGGGCAGTGGTATGTTTGTAGACAGTGTATACTTCAACTGTCTTATAGATAAATTCTACATCTCTTACCTGGTATACCTGTGAAGGGAAAGTTTGTTAACACTACCTGACTGTTTCTACACATATTCCTAGATTCCAAGTTAATATTATGCACATACCTCTCAATCTCTTAATGCACACACTCTGGACAAAGTTGACAACATGGTGGGTACAAATAGGGACATATTTTGAATATTGGTCTCAAACTTGGAGAGATGCTAGAGTGACAGTATTTGTTTTAATATACATTTTCTTAAGGTATTGAGGTCTGAAAATCAAATGTATGTCATTATTTACTGACTACAATTCTGAGATCATCCCACTGATTTGCCAGGGGGACAGAGGAACAGGCAGAAAATATGAGCCAATTATCTGGACATTTTGAAAAAATCTGTACAGTTGAGAGGTATGATTATGCATACAGCTTACTACCACTCCCAGGATTCGAACCATGCTAAAAATACAACAATTTTAAGTTTCAGCAGAGTGTGCTATTTGGATATTGCTGTCTTCCTCTTCAGTCTTTTCTAAGTCTCTCTTGATTGTACAGTCTGATCTTTTACTTACAACAGTCTTATACATACATTCCTAGACATTTGTTTATGTAGCACAGTGTTGGCAACAGTGGTTAACACAACATTATTATTCCGAGAATGCAACAATAAATGCCATACAATACCAGAGTAAACACAACCAGTCCAGGACACAGAGCTTTATTTCCAGGCAGTTACAGTTTTATTTAAATATGATCTATATAGTAGTATTACTGCCATATTGTCTGGTTAATTCAGTACAACCCATACACCGTTTTTATACTGCCAGGTGACTTTCTACTACTTTATATTTATATTGTATGACTACTACAAACAGGATTGTTACTCACCAGCCTCGTGACGCAGCCTTTGCAACCTACTAGCATGGACTTTCTGATTCACAGCCCACTCAGCTGCAGCTATAAGGGAAATAGAGAAATATTTAGGCATACCTATCCATCAAATACACAGGCTGGACATTAGTAAACAGTTATTGGTATGAGTACTTACACACTACTGGGACATCACCCCTCTGCCTTGTTTCTTGGACCCACTCATCCAAGAGCTCCCTCTTTCTCCACTTCAAGTTGGCATAGTGGTGCCGGACCTGGTCACCAATCTGAGGGATACCAGTGGCACAGGTGAGATCACGGGCGAGATGGTCCCTGGCTTCCGCTTTATATTGGGAGCCTTGGTTCTGGCCCTGCAGCAGTCTCTCATCATGGTTTTGTACCAGCAGTCCTACCATGACCTTGGACTCCTGTATGCCCCAGCGCTGTGCATGAAAGTGCATGCCCTCACCAACTCCTGCCATACTGCCTTCAGTGGGAAGCTGCAACCAGTTATGAGCTGTATTCCCACCTGTGGGGTTTAAATACAGCCGATTTCCCACCCTTTGCTGTGATTGGACGGTTTTGAATATGCTGAGCTAAGCTAAGCTACGGGCAAACCTGCTTAGCTAAGGTTGGCAGTGCTTAAAGGGACAAGTTCAGCACTGCTTACCAATGGGCATATCCACTTAGCTAGGCTACTCTTTGCTTAGCAGTCATATTTACATAATGCTTACACCTGGTAAGCAGAGCTGTGCAATGCTTATCATTGCTTATTTTTCATTTTATATACTATCGTATAGCATTGATTCATCATTCATTACATATTATAAATTATTTTACTGTCCCTGACATCCCCCAATGTGCTTTCCTTACATTTATTCATGTGTGACTACACTATATGGGCCACTTGTGTTTATATGGGGGTTTCACAACTTTATTAAACTGACACCTCACATCTGGACCTAATACAGTACTCTGGTTATCAACCATATATTATTTAGTGGCTAATTATAAAAATAAATATTTATGTACTGCTTTCACATGTAAAATGCAAATCGGTTATAGTGGGGTTGAAACCAGAAATGGCTGTTTGCAAAGCATACACTCTAACCACTACACTACTGAAATAATGCTTAAGCTGGATGTCTCTTGCTATTTAAATTCTTGTGCTGTTTAAGCTGGACTAAGCGTAGCTAAGCATCGGGCACACCCGTGCAGCTATGCGTAAACTTTATCGCATTTATGAAAAAAAATAATTATTTGTTGTGTTATTTTATTTGTACTCTTCAGAATATCCCTGCTAATGTTGAACCTGTTATTCTATCAAATTTCTGCTTTGTGAGATGATTGCCCCTGTTGGCTTTGTCCACATTCCTTACTCTGATGGGTTGGGAGGTGTGCACAATATGCTTATGCTACTTCTATTATTCTGACAACATTTGTCTTGGTAGGGACGATTGTCCCTTATGGCTTTGACCAGATTTGTTGTCCTGATGTTTTGGGGGTGTTACAAGCATTTTATCTCATTATAAATCTGAAAGGCAATTCTGGAGAGCAGGGGGCATGTATATTGTGAGAGCTCTGCTCTCAGACACACCCACTATTTTCGTACATGGAACCATGTCCGTTTTACAACACGGCTGCATGCCTTCATACATATGCATAGCATGCTGCTGTGCTGAACAGGAACAGTCCCTGCCATGTAGGAATAACTTATTCCTGTATGGCTGCTTGCTGAATCCCAGGGAGTGAGTTAAGTAGAATATTTAGGGACTGCATATGTTCATGTATGTTAGTAATTAACACATCTATTGTAAAATTGATATTTCAGTTATTGTTTTGCCTAGCACCTTCTTGGACTAGTCATGTAAAATAGAATGTATGAAGCAGTCTATTAATTTTCGATTTCAAATGAATGTTCTAGTCTAGATTAATATATCTTAGTATGACTAGCTTAGGGTTTTTATCTTGACTTGAAAGTTACCTTGATTAATGTTCCATTTTTACCACAGAGCTTAGAGGTGAGATATAGATACAAAGGATCTAGATTTTGGTTTTATTACCTAGCTGGATTTATGTGAGAATCCAGTTAGGGTCCTTACTACTCAACATTAAATATAAAGCATGGATGGTACTTAGGCACTCCCCAGAGCTCCAGTAACAACTCAATGGTATGAAGTACTACAGGTTTCAATAAATTGCACATTTCCATTTGGTATATACAGCCATCTATGCTTTTAGACTGCCATGCATAGGATTTTCTATATTGCCACACTATTAACTATATTATTTTAAGGTACTTAATACTGACACATGGCCTAGCAATGTTATGGCATAGACAACATCATATTAAAAAAATGGAAAAATAATTTGAAGTCATGATAAATGGTGTGAAGCTTACCAAAGTATATACAGTCAAGAGTCAATGCTATATCTTGCTGTATAAAGACAGGACAAATACCTGGTTCATGTGTAACACTCTTGAATGTTTGTCTCTGTTGCACTAGGACTTGTGTGAATGGATGTATGTTTTGCTTGTGAAATATAATATATACTGTAGTTAACCTATAGCAGAGAATTTTGCACTGATACCACTTCTCTTACACCCTGAAGATTCACTATGTTACAGCCCATCAGTCATATACTGACACCTGGTTGAACCAGAAACAGGAAGGACAAATCCTCTGACATGGAATTAGTAGTTCTCATAGTAGCAGTTGGAGCCATGGGTCAGTTCAGTTGAGAAAGAGTAGACATCATGCAGTAACAGACTTCCTGAGGCTACAGGTGTCTGCATATTTTAATATAGTTAAGGAACAATCATGGTTAGTAAGGCTTGTGACTATGTTAACAACAAGTATAGTGCTTTGGTTGGAGAATGTTAATCCACTGGTACTCTGGTACTTGACTAAGTGAGGCTTCTTAAACCACTCAACACTTAATCCCTACCTTTGATGAAAGTCACATGTAGGTACCATATCAAGAGGGTATGACGGATACATATTTTTGCTTTTCATTCTTTTGCCTACTTTTTGCTTGAGTAATCATTGTGTTTCTCCTCTATTCACCTACTTAGTGTAGTCCATTCATTTCTCCAGCAGATGAGACCCCTATGCGCTATATGTTCCTCCTAGCTGGGAAGCCCATCAGAAGAGAGTTGAACATTCAGCCATATTAGGTAAGGGTGATTTTTTTTTTTAAAGACCCAAACTCCCACTATGCATGTTCAGTAATCTGTTTGAGTGTGCATCAAGGAACTGATGTTAGCAAGAGCACATCATTCACGTCCGTAACCAAGGTGTGTCTCAGGACTGCCGTACCATCCATGAAGCCAGTGCTCCCATGGGATCTCTGGTCTCCATGAAGGATTCTACAATGGGAACAAGCATCCCACCATGCATCACATACTTTTTCCCTGGAGACAGGCAAGCAAGCATAGCTAGATCACTTCTTTCCCCTATTGCAGCTCCAGCAAATGGTTAAGCCACCACTCAAAATGAGCTCACCAGGATCATAGTGAGAGCTTTACCTCTCCGTGTGGGCAGAGCTGTCTACAGGATATAAGGTTGATGCTGCTTGTGTTACTTGAGGTACATGTCACTTACATGCTGTGAGCACATCTGTGTGATACACACAGACATGATCTATGACTAAATCCTTTATTTCATAGTATCAGATGTTAACACACTGGACCAGGGCATAGTTCTAAGGAGCATGAATTTTTTTGGAAGACAAATGAGCAAGCATGCATCATGCATAACCTCCTTCATAAAACGATCACAGGCTCAGTGTGTGATATATTACTATGGTTTTATACACATACTGCTGTAAGAACATTACCAACAGATGTGAATGAGCATTCCCCATGAGGTAATACTGCAGTCAATATTCCATCTGTCTCTCCAGATATGCATTTTCCTGTGTACTCGTGCATATGATGTGCAATACAGCTTTTGTAGACTACACATCACCTGATCTCATGTACTGTTTAACATATCACTAGGTACAACATCATTAGTGATTACTGCAGCTGAGCAGACATCTGATAAGCTTGTGCTTTTTTTTTAGCAGGGATTTTTACCTGACATGGAGTAGACATGTACATGAAGACATTGTAGAGCAGGTTAAAAGGAATTAATACCTAGTACTTTACGCAAACAGTTTTAATGAGAATGATCCCAGTGTAACTGCACAGCTCACCTGGGATGTGAAGTCGAACATTGTAAGTGGGTATTATTACTATGAGCTGTGTGGCAGTATCTGGCCATGACAACATTGGCTTGGGTAGTGAGTCTGGAACATAGAGTGAGAAGAAAACTCCCTTGAGACTGTCTGCAGTGTTGACTTAAGTATGTGACGGGGCACACTCTGCTGCCAATCACAGGGCTAAAACCAGCATGGGCATGACCATGATAGCTGGTGCAGAAACTGTACTACATGAATGTGCACCCAGTATTGTGCATCATACCAGCAGCATGAGAGCTCAAGGCAGGCATCATCAAGTGCCAAACTCCACATCCATAACATGAGTTTATTACCCAGGTATTAATGAATGTCAGCCTAAGACCAAAGTGCTGACAACCAATGTGCCTATTGGTGATGATTCTATTTGTCCAAGAGAAGACTATTCACCTGACACTTGACCCAGACAGACTGGATATGATAACATTATGTGCTTTTTCACTGGTTCATTGGTGCTTACTAGGCTATTGATCGGTGGTGATCTTAAATAGCTTAGCCTTACATTCCCATAGTAGATTTTAGCCCTGATATTTTGCGGAGAAATAACCCAGAAGTGGATAGAACAATGCTACTTTAGGAGATTTATTTATTTTTCCTCTCCATGAGGAACACGATTGCTAAACCATTAGTGAATTAGTGGTTTCTCATCCATCCATCCAAATTATATTTGAACAGAATAAGAGAGATACTTGGCTTTATGTGAAATGAAAGAAATTTGTACAGAAGAGGTATTTTGTGTGATGCCTACTCTCTCTCCAGCATGTTCTATTTATGTTGCAAAAGAGATTGCAATCTCTTGAGGGGGTGTTCACTCTATGGCTGGACTTGCAAATGTGTAATAGGTCTGGCAGAATAGGGTCTGTTGAGATTCTATCCATGAGACAGAGGTCAGTTCAGAGTACTCTTTGTGATACCAAGAAGAGGAATAAGGAATTGCGATGGTCTGCATAGTTTTTGTGATTCAGCTCCTTTATTTTTTCAAGTAAAAGGTTTTGTACTCACTCAAGTTTTACAAGTGTTTGGACAGGTACAAACTGAATAGAGCATTACATGCAATGATTGAGCTGATGAGAGCATTGTTAAAGGATTATATCCCTGGACCTGCACACCATACTTTTAGATATAAGCTGTGCAATGAAAATGGACATCCTTACAATAGTGAATATGTGGTCCACTTCAAACATAGGATCCTTGACTATGGTAGCAACTTTCAGGGATGTTTTGTCAGTGTAATAGTTGCAAGGGAAGGCGTGTTTACCAAATGATATGATAATACATTTCTTGGCAGTTAGCTGTACTCCATGGTTCCGACACTAGCTATTTGTGTGGGAAAGACCCTCATATAGGATTTTGGTGTCCTCTGGGAATTTTATCTTGGTCACAAGTTTATAGTCATCTGCAAACTTGATTAATAATAAACCCTTAACATTCACTATGAACTCTGAGAAGTAAATGCCAATGTGTAGTAGACAAAATACTGAGTCCTGGGGTACATTGCTAGTGACAGGTCATTTGGAGGACATACAGCCACTTACCATAATTTGATGGTTATACATGTCAGCCAATTTGCTATGCAATGGGAAACATAGGGGATTTACATTTTGTTGGGAGAGTTTATCTATGATACCCAAGTGTGGGCTGGTGCTGAATGCTTTTGCAAGGTCTCAACATGTGGTGTGTACTGATATGCCCACATCCACTGCTTCAGTCCTTCTTGAAGAAGTTAACCAGGTTAAGCAGGCAGGATCTGCCCTTGCTGAATCCAAACTAGCTTGGTTTGAGAGACTGTAGGTTACCTGTGTTCTCATTAATTAATTCCATAATGATCCTTCCCATAGACTTCCAGATGAAGCTGGTCAAGCTTAAGAGTCTATAATTACCCAGTTCCATTGATGACCAACCTCTGTGCAAAGGGATAACTGTTGGTGTCCACTATTCATCCATAATGAAGACTTTTTGCAGGCTGATATTGAATAACATCTGTAGGGGGACTGACAAGTCATGTTATTGACTGACTGGTAGCTAGCTCAATATGTTAATTAGCTCCAAGTGCCCTGAGGACTTGATTATGGTAGATTTGAGGGAGAGGGGTATATATGCAGATATGTGATCGGAGAATATGGGAAGAGAGAGGGGATTAACATTTGAACCCATTGTTTCTGAAATTTCTAATATAGTTAAAGAAGGCTTTGTGTTCATCCTTTGCATGGTTGGCCAGTTTAACCTATATCTGTCTTTGGCTAATTTGGTAGTGGTCTGGAGGTCCTTGTTAAGTTCTTAAGAATATTATATACATCATGAAAGCTGCATTTATTTTTGTGAGCAATGATTTTTTTTTTTCTTTTATTATAGAGGTTGTTTACATTAGGGCTCCACCATAGAGGATTAGTTTTAAATGTGGCATTCACTTCTGAGGAGGACAGATGTATCTAGCTAATTACATGTGCATAGAATTGGGGGGTATATGATTCCTCATAAGTAGTGAGGTCATCAAGATGGAAGGGTCTTTTGAATTTATCTAGGTCATCTCACAGTTTTAGTACCTTGACATAACCTCTGAATATAGAGGCACTGGTAGATGCTTCCAGCTTCAAGGCTTAAGGTAAGTGTGACTGAGTTGTAGCCCAATTTGGCCAAATGGGATTTATAACTGGTAGGCAAAAAAGCTGTCTCATATAGGTAAGAAACAAGTACAGGATTTTCTTGCTTCTGGTTAGGGTTCAGACTAAGTGGTACAGAGAGCTTATACTGATGAAGTTCAGAAATTTTTGGGCACACACGTTTCAAGATGTGCAAGTCTCAGAGTTAATGAAGGAGTGTTTGAAGTCTCCCAGGAGAATGCTGTTTGGCTTAATGCATAGACACTCCATACTTGATAGGTAGGACATATAGGGAATCCTATAGTTAGCTATTTAAATGGGTTTGTTACCCATAAATTGGAAGTGGAGGAGTTTCTGGGCAGAACTACCATAAGTGCTTTCTTCTAACTTAGTGAGGCTGAACAGGTTGGTAGGCAATGAAACCCTGCACTGATGGATTGCTTTCACAAGTCTTGTACCAGGTCTCTATGACAACACATTAATCAATGTTTTCCAGGTAAGGAGCACTTGTAGAGTGGATTTTTTAAGGGTCCAAGCATTGAGCAGCAATGTATTATCTGGATTCTGTTTTGTTGTGTTAGAAGCATTAGAAGACTAACAACACCACATAAAAATAATACTATGGGGGAGGGGCAAGCATTTATCCAATTATACAGATGTCTTGGGGGAATAGGTGCAGGCAGAATAGTTAGGACTAACATCTCCTCCAAGGCTGATGCCAATGGTTGAAATGATAAATCCTTTTTTTTTGTACTGCAGAATCTTTCTTGGTGATAGTCCAGTGCTGTTCAAGGGTAGGTTCATACTTGCCTCATACATATATACCAAGGCGTCCATTGTTTCTGTCTTCATATAGTCCAGGGAAATACATTGCAAATCATTTATACCCATTGGCACTATGAATGTGTCGTGTGTGTAACTGGGCAGCAAGGACCAGAGTGCATGCATAATTGAATAGAAGGCTTATACAATCTGGTGCGGATGTATTATGTATCCTGCTAATGGTATATGTAAGGTAGTCAAATTGCATGTACTGGCTGCATATGCAGTGCAGGATTACAAGTATGTTTTATGAGATGACACTGTGCAACAAGTAGTTTTTACGAGATGGCCCTGTGCAACAAGTATGTTTTATGAGATGACACTGTGCAACAAGTATGTTTTACGAGATGGCACTGTGCAACAAGTAATTTTTACGAGATGGCACTGTGCAACAAGTATGTTTTATGAGATGACACTGTGCAACAAGTATGTTTTACGAGATTAGACTGTGGATAACTGCCTATGTTATTTATGCAAGTACCAATAGTATGACCCCCTTTCACAGGCATTTGCTCCACCACTTCTAGTGTAGAGAAAGATGCTAGGAATGGATTCCAACTCATACATACATGATGACATGCTGGTAATTCCAACACTACAAATCCTTGGCCATGGGAGTAGTGTTTACACCATCAGCTAATGTGTGTTTATCATTCATATGCTTTGGTGACATCCACAGTGTCTAAAAGTTGTCTTTTGTGATGCACTTTATATTGTGAAAATTTACAGCATGTATACTACACAGCTTATACAGTGTCACACCATTGTCATGGTAGTAGTCCATGAGTGTACAACCACTAGTTACTGTCTACCCTTCTGGGTACATCAGGAGGTGCACATAATCCCATGCACATGTACTACTTGAAATGCTCCATATAGATGCCCAAGATGCAGACGTGCCATGACATTCCTATGTTACATCCACTGATTCCCATCTGCTGGTTCCCTACCACTTCCCCCTCCTCTTTGTCAGTATGTTGTCAAATACAGTGAGCTCCCAACGGTACTATGTTCCATCCTGCTACCAACCCCCATCAGTGCCACATCTTATGCATCAAGTGAGGTGAGAAGCATGTATGCTGCACCTTCTGACTACATGCTTTATACAACAACCCCAGGGGACTTGTTCACCAAAGCTTCACTTTAGGATACCAAACATGCATTTCTACTACATCCTATGTTCAATTGTATTCACGCTTCCAACTTTTCTTATCATAACACTGAGGATCTTGTACAGCAGTCATCAGCCATGGTTGTTGTATACAAGGGGGGGGGGTATATTCTGATGGGGAAAAAAGCACCCATTCAGGTACCTGTACCTTTTATATTACTACCCCATTATACACACATGGTCTCCGTCAAACATTCTATGAAATATCCTTGTGGAATGTGCTTGTGGGTAAATACAAGAGACAATCCACTGAGTTGTCATATGTGTGCAAAGTGTGCACTCCTAGTTTACTTATGGTAAAAGCTGTGAGTATCCATATGCATTATAGACTACCTAGAAATTAATAATCACACTTTCTTATTCATAAATGCTATCCCCTCATCAATATATGGGCCTTGAATGATGATATGATTAAATTCTATGGGGAAAAGTGTGAAAATAAAAGTAAAACTCACATTTTTACATTTCTGCAAGTCCAGCAAAACCCAAAGTCCACCAGAGCATCTGTGGCATGGAATGTTGCAACTTATGGAATCTGTGACTAAAGGTACATGAGTTCTTTCTCCTCTGAGGTTTTAGGACACAATGAAACACGACATTATCACAAATAGTATTCTCATCACAACAAACAGCAGCTGGAGGAGAACTAGGAAACGACAGCGAGAAAGAAGCGGAGAAATATGGAGGAGAATAATATCCTGTACCAGAAGAATGACATAAAGGGAAAGGCAGTGGCAACTAGCCTGGATGGAAAAGAGGACTGAGAGTTGTAGGTAAATTTTAGTTAAGTTCTTTAAGCCTATATCATTAATTCCAGTAAATAGTTGCACTGCAATTTTCCTTTTAAGTGGTCTAACTGTTGGTATTAAACCCTACTTTTCTCTCATGTGGTGAGTGAAAATCAGACTAGTTCAGGACTAGTGTTTGCTTTAAAGCAGTTCCAGACCAGTCAACTATAGAGCTGTGCATTAAAGAATTTTCCCACCCTATTCTAGTTCAGTTCTTAAACCCAGAATCTCTGTTGTTGTTTGACCCTTATGAAAATTTCACAACACATTAGAACCATTTTATAATGCCTGTCCCCTAACTACTTAAATACATTTGCCCACCCACTACATTCCATAGAGCTAGAACAGTGTGTGTCCACCAAGCCAGTCTGTGTTGCTCTTTTAAACTTGTTGACTCTTGAGTTGCCCGCTCGCACTATACATTTGTCTTTGGTAGCTCCTTTCAGTCTCATCTTACATACTCATCCCAGTTAGAACTGTTGGGAAGTTCCTCTCCCTTAACTGCTAAAGCTCGGGATACCCTTTCTTGCATATTGTCCTATCTGCTTACTGCTGTATTTTCTTTATTCATTTAAACACCAAAACACTAGATAAGATGGAAAGTCAGACTACTCGTTTCACCTTTGTTGCCAGCTTTTTAGCACTAGGTCTTCTAAGAGAGTGCACAAACTACCTTATGCTTACAGGTAATGAATTTATGCTCAACACTAATAATTTTATCTGTGAGTGGTGTAAAGACCTAATTAATCTGAGGCTTTGTTCTCAGCAACAAACTTTCCCCATGAGCTTCAGACACCTGTACTAGAATCCTTATCTAACCATACCAAAGTGTGTTATGCTAAGGCTGTAAAACAATCACATCTGCAGCCTCATAGAACTAAGACTCTTCTCATCAAGCATCAGGCCAGTTATCAACCTCATACACACCTCCCCTAAAGAGTCACACAGCAGTGCTAACAATGTTTTAGTGATAGATAACTCTACTGTCAGGCTCACTGACTCGTCAAACAAATGGATGGTACTGTCAGGCTCACTGACTCGTCAAACAAATGGATGGACATGGAGAGGATTGCATAATAATAACAACCAATTGTTAACCAGGTAGGCCCACTGGACACAGTTCCTTTTCTGGGATGACCTTGAGTCTGAAGGAATAAAATCTTGTACCACAAGAACTACAGCTCATAGACTTAACCCTCTGTGCCAACTTCCAGTTGCCTTGCATACACTAGAATCTCTAATGTTACAAAGGCCCTAAGGACTGTAACACTTAACAAATACAACTTATGAAATGAGCTGCATGTGAGAGTAAAAGACTTGTAACATAGAACTCTTAAGAGACATGTCAGGAATTGCTATATGTTTGACAAATGCATGTAAGACAAAAGCATGTAAGACACTCAGAGTGAAATCCTTCCTTCACCTCGAATGGTACCTAAATTTAAAGAAAAAGATAACTGGCCTCAATAACTGATTAAATAGCTGGTGTCAGTTCAGGGGAAATCAGTATGGGTCATCATGACAGGACATGCTTGACAGTTCCGTTTGCTTTGAAGGCCTGCAACTCTTGTTTAAGGCTTTCACATACTGGCTGGTCCTTAGTGCCTTTCTTAGAGTCTAGTCAGTCAGTCATGAAACTAGATCACATTAAAGTAGAGTTCCTTAATGACAGAGATTGTCTAAACAATAAATTGCATGATCTTGAGGCATTCCTACATTTGGAACAAATCCAGGGCTGCATAGCTGCTGAAACATTGCTTTAATGTAAAGAGAATACTCTGTATCTTCCTTGTTTTTGCACTTTTCCTGCTTCAAGTCCAGTAGCCACTGTGGTTGTCTCTACATATTTCTAGCACCAAGTATTGAGGGAAATTCAAAAAAACAAATCTCACTGGTGGTCCACTACTATAAACTATACAACAGAAGAAATAGACTCCTTAAATTATTTAGAAGATCCGATATACATCTTTGAAAGGATAACATCAAAAGCATTACAAAAAATGCATTATTGGTTCCACTAAAGATGTCTATAAGTCCATCTAGCCTATGAAGCCAAAATAAGTCATTAATTCTTCTTTAGCTGTGTTACAAAACTAAAAATCAATTCCCTGCATTGCTCAGACCTTACTCATAATGAAGCCTGTAATTCTGACACAAATTACTCTGCCAATATCCTTACAAACAACTATAGTTAACAAATACAGCACCAAGATGATCCCTGAGACTTCCTTTCAAAGCTCTGAAAATTTTGAAACACTTACTCCCCACTTTATCTCTAAAGATCATTTAATGAAAGTGCTAACCAAGACAAAAGAATACTTTCTCCATGAGACCTGAAGATATACCTGGTTGTTTGATTAATGGTGTTAAACATGGTCTTGTAGACATACTCTTCAAACTGTTTAACATAAATTTAGCTACTAGTTTTGTCCCTGCTGAATGGCACACAGCAGTGATAATGTTTCCCTAAAGAGTGGCGTTACAGCTGATGCTGATATTTACAGACCTATCAGACCTTCTTTGTTTCTAAATACAAAGAGTATCATAGCAATATATATATATATATATATATATATATATATATATATATATATATATATATATATATGCAGAAACTGCATTGAGACATAAAACAGAACATTAACAAGAAAAACATCAGCTATTTACAGGGTGTCTACTTATATAAGAAAGATAACAAATACAGGTATTAAAATAATTTGTATTTCATTACTGATTATTTAATGTCTGTTTATTTAAAAAAATCTTGCGTTTCATCCATGAATTTAAAGAGGAGATCATCCTGGTGGTTCTTTCTTTAATTGATAAGATCTCCAACTGACAGGTTTCGGTTGCAATGTTAAAGAATTCTTTCATTAATGGAGTTGAAACACTTTTCCAATTTACCTATCAGCCCTTCTGTAAAGCCATGTAACATATTATAACTGACCTCATGAACTGTGATATCAAAAGTCTTGTTAGACTTGTCCAGCCAACAGTTTGGCTTTGAAAAGGGTAGGTCCTGTCTATTTAATATGGTAAATTTCTTAGAAAGAGTTATAGTAACTATAAATAGTGGTCATGCCATGCACATGGCATATCTAGACCTAACCAAGACCTGCAATACTGTTCCCTGTGCTAGCAGCATACAAAAGCAACATGTTTAAAAAATTGATGCATATATGTTAAGATAAACAGCAAACTGGATGAAAGATAGAACTTAAACAGCATGAGCTGCAGATGATGCCTCATCAGAAAGGATTAAAGTGACCAGTGATGTCCCTAACTTAAAAATATCCAAACAGAGAGCCAAAACCTCTGGCTAACAAAGTAAGCAGATAATTACAAACCAGGAGTTTTTGTTAAGTCACTCTATGCCACCCAAACCCTTTAAAATAAATTAACCCAAGTAAACCTTTTAAGTACTAAAATAGGCTCAAACTAAATGGTAAATAATATATTATGTTCATTCTTGGAAGACAACCCTTCCTTCCTATCCTACTTTCTAGACAATGCACCTCTAGAAAAGGGAACTCGATACTTGGGTTGATAGCTCCTTCTCTTTGAAGATGATGTGACAAAGGTTGCTACGAAATCCTTTTATTTAGCCTAGCTAATTGCCAACGGGATATCATCAATGTTTAAATAGATAATAACTTCCTTATACTCAAGATTGATCAAGTCAAGTATTAAGTACAATGTCCTTGTTGGGATGTATATTACTAAGCACATCAAAAAAAATTAGAAAGACTCCAAAGGTTCCTAACCCCAATCTCTCTTCATCTTTACACATATACAGCACACATCTTTTCACTGGCTTTAATCTTGAACCCCACATATAAGAAAACACTAATTGTACAATTTCCTTTTCATATCTTTCTGGGATCATATAAACATTTAGCATATATACTATTTCTCCCATTAATACCAAACTCACCAGATAAAACTTTTTTTTTTTGAATGCTATTCTATACGTCATCCGCAGAAGACATTTCTTTTATTTCTTTTAGCAAAACCTCCCATTGCATCATAACTACATTTTTTCCCAAATTTTATTCCTAGCAAAGACACTTCATTCACTTAAAAATACAACCCCCTCCACAATTTTCACCACATCACCCAAACCCTTACTTTCATCTTTATTCAGTGTCACTCCCATTTCCTTTAAACATCCATTCAGGCAAACCAACACTTCCCTTATCCATATTTTGCTCATAGCAGCTACAACTATAATGTCTGTATATGTAAAAAATACTGGAACCTCCACTTCTTTTTGCATCACATATTTTTTATTTAATAAGCTACTTCACTCACTATCACATTCATTAGTGATCAAAACGATATCCCACTCGTGGGACCACACCATGTATATTTCTTTACTCAGCCTCCCATTCACTAAAACTCTCACTCTATTACTTTGATATGCTGACATACACACTCTCCTAATTCTATTACATTTTCCATACTTTCCCATAACATGCTATAAAACATCAAGTCCTATGTATCAAATGCATTGCTAATATTACCTACCAAAAGTTTTACATCTTCTCTTTTCCTTACAATATCCAAACCCAACGGTAAAAAAAGTCACAGAGAAAACAGTCACTAAAGACTGCAAGAAGAAAACAGCCATGCTAGAGTTTTCACTGTGTGATAACTTAAAACTCCTGAATGGAGGTCCACGGGATACATATGCAAATGCCCCATTAAGGAAATCACGTGTCTTGGCTACATGGCTTCTGAATGCCCATTTCTTTTTTTTTTTTTTTTTTAACGTTACATCTTTATGGATACATTCAAGTTTGGCTTTATTGCCAGAAAACTGAATCAACATTTACTTTCCAAAACACTTCATCCTAGTTACTCATTACTTATTTTGCATATTCTTCCTTAATTCATTCTGGATTTTTTTTTGCTCTCCACTGTTTCTCCCATTTTCCTTATTTTTACTCGTATACACATTTTCCACATGATGTACTATCACACTCACAATTTGCTCATGTTTTTTTTACCTTTCCTTTAACTTGTTTTCATTTCTCTCATTGTACTGATGTCCTCCTTTAATATTTTTCCAGTTTTATGCAGATATATCCTTCCTTCTCCCTTTTAATAATACATCTGCCTAAACAGTAATGCCTTAATTTTTTTCTCAGTTTCTTATATTTATATTTTTCCATATCATAATAATCTCTTGCATTATTTTCTAAATTCTGCAATGCATTTCCATATACATTTCCCATACTTCACTTTCCCACATCATCTTGCCATTAGAAAAAAAAAACACGTTTTATAATTCTTTTTAAATTCAGTCCACCATTCAGAAAAGATTTTATAGAAATTCTTCATAATTGTATGACCCTTTGATAACTGCTATACTTCCCATTCCTCAATTTCCTTCCATAATTCCACATTTATTCTTTTTATTCTCTTTCCTGTTTTAAAATACTCCCTTTCTTTCATTATCTTCATTTATTTTGCTAAACAGTCTGAAAAAACTGTTAACTGTATCACCATCTGCTACCCACAAGCCGTCCTATAATACAAATTATACAATGACTGGCCATTAGTATTCCAAAATGTGCATGCTGATTGGCCAGCTCAAGATTAAGAGGAAATGCATAATGTGTTATTTGCTTCAGCAGTTTTTTTGCAACAAAGCAGAGTGCAAGGTGCCACCATGTGAATGTGGACCAGAGATGTACAGGCCCAAGTAAATAGATCATGAATGTCCATGGAAGCAACAGAAAATGGAACTAAAAAAAATGTTAAAAAATAATGGTCCAGGGGTCACTGATACCACTAGTGTTTAGTAAATAACTCACTAAAATATAGCTTCTCCATAGAAACTGCAATGGTATTATTGGCCTGAAGAACAGCAATGACTTCCTTTTATGACAATGACTGCAGAAAACAATCAGATAACCTGAAGCCTGTCATGACTTGATCACATTCCAAGAAAAGTAATGACAGTAATTCTAACAGCCTGGCTGATTAAGAACTGTGAATGTACATAGGTTCATAGGTTCATAGGTAGGTCCTAGGCTATCGGCCCTGGGGCCTATACAAGCCCAGCCAAAAAGGTACCCTGGCTTTTGCCACCCAAGAAAATTATTTTCCTATGCCACTGTTGAACAGAGCCACAGAGGTGATCCCCGGGGTGAATTTCCTATTTCCCATCCAATCATCAAGATTTTTCTTGAAGAGTGCTAATGCGGAGCTTTGTTTGATATAGATAGGTAGTTTATGTTACACACTGTGATCATGAATTCTTTGTAAAACAAAGCACTTATTCTTTCAGGCTCATCCAGTCTTATGATGAAGTTACCACAAAAACAGAGACATAATCTATCAGATGCAGTCTATTAGCATTTCAGCAGGCCTTTGTGCCATAAATGAGGCTGGTTGTAGAGTGTATGGAGATGTAGCCTATGATGGTGAAGTGAATGTAAAGCTGGTTAAATGTCTGGAAGCAAAGAGTCGCAGTTATGGTGCAAAAAAGTCATTAGAAACATATCATGATCATCAATTTTGTGCTTGGTCCACTTCAATGTATTTGTGTTGGGTATGTCTCTCTTGCTGAAGACTAGTATTAACCTGTTTGCTGATGACACTAAGGCAGAAGAGGTGACTGAAAGATGACACTATAGCCTTCAGGGGTATCTACAAATGCTTGCACAATTCATATATGTAAGTTAAAATGTAAGTGAGATCTGTGATTAAGGGAAGACACCACAAGGCAAAGCACAAAAGTTGTGGAAATTCAAAACGAGCATGTGTGCTAGGTGGGGTACCTTGGGAATGTCTGAAAAGGAAAATATATTGGGGTAATTTCTGCTATGAAAAATCATGCAAATAAAATGTGAAAGGGCAGTTGTTAATGGTAAGAGGATATTCCAGTCCACACATAAATAAGAAGATTTAAGAGAGCCTGAGGTTGTACTCCCACACTAGAGGTCACTATTAAGGCCATATATGAAACTAGTTCTACTGGTTATACACAGAGAGTGACATATGACTGATGAATGACTGTTACTGACTAAATTAGTGGTAAGGATGAAAGGACTAACTTAAGAGTAGGTACTGGCCACGTGCACATTGCAAGACTGGGGTTTGTTGTTGTTAAGTCACTGTATAGCAGGATATAATATGCACAAATGGTATGGTCTGCAGGTAGGTAGGGTGCAATTCTAAAGGAAAGACAGAGACATGAGGTATGGATCATTGGGAGCAGCTACATGACTCCAGTTTCAAGACATATTCAAGGAAACACTATTCCACTAGAATGCACAGCAAATGTTCATGTTTTGCAATGGTTAGGATGCCAGTCTAAGAAAGAAGTGCCTTCCTTTTTTTTTGTTAGCAGCTTCCATATTGGGTTCATTGTTATCTTTTCAACAATTTTTCATGATTAACTACTGAATATTATTAATGTGTATAAATGTCATATGTATCATTGTGGGTCTAATTGTTATAGCATGTATGGTTAGAGTTGTAGTTTTCATCCCTCTGTGTCCTAAATGAGGAACATTACCTCTCACAATGTGGGGACGTATTAAACACTTACTTATAGCTTCAGTTTTGAAGATCAAAGCATGGTTAATAGCTGTTTCTTTATTCCCATAGAAGGTTAGTTTCATGAATTAATTTGATTCAACATTATTTGCTACGGATATTTGTTAAAAAAAATTCTTACTAATGAATATGTTCCAAATCCTTTCAATGTGAACAGTGTGGAACACAGATTTATTAAGACTGAAAATGCTCCCTGCATTGAGGTGCACTCGAGAGGTAAGGCTTGAGTCTTAGCTAAAAATGGTCTTTGCACTATCCCACCCACTTGAGTAACAAAATAATAAATAAATAAAAAGGAGAGTTGTGGAACACTGGTCAACAGGTGCATTCAGGGGTGCCTGAGATAGACTGAAGGCACTATTCATAATGACATAACAGTTGACAAGTCTCCTGTTACCATTTTCATGTGTTTATAAGTTCATATTACATAATACTGATGATGGGGTAAATGCAGATTTTACCCAAATGAGATCCCCATAATTACTGCTGGGAAGCAAAAATGCATTCAAAAAACACAAATGCAGTTACAGTTGTTATACAGAAGCACAAAAAAGCTATATAGGTTTGCTCAGTCACATGCTGTGCAGGTAGAAACCAACGGTAATCAAACCCAATTCTTCATTCCTTATGCACTTCTTCATATTACCTCTGGGAAATGCTATTAATAAAAAGCTGCAAGTACTTATTATAATCATTATACTTATTAAATTGCTATGAAATCCTAGAGAAGCTGTAAAATGTGCATTTTAGGAGCAAAATGTCACAGTATGCTACATTTTTTTCTCTCTTTCTTTTCTTTTTTTATTTTTTAACACGAGGAAATTACACTTTTTCAGACAAACTCAGCAGCAGACATGGTGAGACTAAACTTTCCAAGTGAATTTGTTTGACAGTACAAAACGATAATGCTGTATTTACTGGACATTTAGTATAAGCTTACCCAGTACTAAACTTCTGAAGGCCTTACTACTGTAGAATATGACAGCACTGTAACAGCTGGGTGCATTAACTCTATGCAAAAAATACACTAAGTGTGAAAATGTTATTTTACAGCAAAATTTGAAAATACATTTCACTTTAGTTATCAGTAATGGCTAAAAATCAAAAGTAATCAGTTTTTTGGTTCTATAAATGGAGTTTTCCTAATGGAACAATAACCAAAACTCTAGAAAACAGAAGTAGAACAGAATGGTGATAAAAGGCCGCAGCCACAAAAGGTTAGAATTTCATACTATGACGTACAGATAAGATAATGAGTCAGTCAGTGAACTTCCTTGTTCTCAACACCTTATGAACAAGTCTATGTTTAGTGTTTGTCTCTTCGGTGTAAACAGTCCTCTTTCTTTGTCTGTTCTCATCTCAATTCTTTTTTGTTGCAGTTAAAACAGAAAAGTGCAGTCAAACGAAAACTGCCAGCCATTATTTTTAGGGGTCTTGTGCAAGATGTGAAATAGATCCATGTGCATATATATGACATGTATAAAGTGTCTGTGTCTATCATAGCAGATCACTAACCAGTAATGCACTAGGATGTACTGGTGAGATGCTGTAACAGGAGTATAACCCAGCAAGCCCATGTAACATTGCAGACTTAGAAGAATTTGTCTTATGCACCACAGAGTATGAGGACTGAAGAATGGAAAATAACTGCTAGCACACAAGCTGGGATGGATATCGAGAATAAAACAGTTCATTGAGCTTCTGAATAGTTTTGCTCATTTCTGTGTAGTTCTCTGGTATAAGTGTTATACAATGTCTATAGTTATTTCCTGAAAATGATAGAGTCTAGTCTTTCTCCCAAATGAAATGTTTTGAGTTCACATTGATGCAATAGCTGGGTATGGCACACAATGCTTCCCTGCAGTGTATCTTCAGCACAAATGCATGACACCTCTCCTGGAAATTTGTCCTGTATGTTTTTTTTAAGTGGAGTCTCTATTGCCACTCTTTTGTGTCCTCCTCCCAGCACAAATGTACAGCATCCACATCTGCCTCGAACAATCTTTCAGTATAGATGTCCTTAGTATAAATATTTAACATCCACCTCCTCCCCTGAGCTGTTTCCAGTAAAAAGATATAACTCTTTCATATAAGTGCTCTATAGGATAAACGTAGGAGCTGTTGACATATTTCAGCCTGTGATGCTGTACCTGAATCCCTCAGCTGTACTTCCAAGTCAGTTAACAGAACAGTGATCCCGTTACTTCCATTAAACAACATCTGAGGATTTTATGAATGTAACCAGCTTAATAAATTCATACATTTCAAAAGAAACTGTATCTTCAAGCCTATGTACACTAAAACTGCATCATGTACTGCTGATATTATGCAGGATATAGGAATGCAGTACAGAGGAGCCCTTTGTGTGTAGTTATGCTGTGTTGTAGAGTGTACAGTCCTTCTGTGCTGTTCACCCTTTCAGTTGTACCTTTTGCCTCCTTTTCCAACACAGTATGCTGATGTTAGCCTTGAAGATACTGTAGAAATCAATATTACTATGGCGTATCCCTCTTTCTTCTATTTAGCTGTGCTGTGCATGAGATGAGAGGTACAGTTCTGTCTCTGAATATCTGTAGATCGTCAACATTTGCACACAAACACAAGCACATTATATATGTGCTTGTATATATATATATATATATATATATATATATGTGCTTGTATATATATTTGTATACACACACACATACACACACATATATATATATATATATATATATATATATATATATATATATATATAGAAACACTTCAGAATCTTGAAATTCCGAAACATCGAATTTCATATGATAGAGACCATATGATCGATGTTTTGGAATATCAAAATTCTGAAACAAATCAAAAAAAAAAAAAACAATTTAAATGTTTCTGCAGGGGGGCAAGCCCACCTGCATCCCCCAGACTCCTGCTACTTAATATTCTAACTCCGAGATCACACTACAATGAGGAAAAGGGAAATCTTCCATTCCGTGCTGTATGCAGATCTTCATTCACAATGTCGGGATTCCAAAAGTTCGATCATATGGTCTCGGCCATATGAAATTCGATCTTTCAGGATTTCAGTATTGTGAAGTGTCCCCATATATATATGTATATATATATATATATATATATATATATATATATATATATATATCACTTTGAATTTTATATGGCCGACACCATATGATCAACATTTTAAGACTTCGAACATCTAAAAAAAAAAACACAAAAAAAATCCTAGATGATTCCGCAGGGGGGCAAGCCCCCATGCACCCCCCACACTCCCTGCTACTTAAATATACCAACACTGAGATCGCACTCACTACAGCGAGGAAAAGGGAAAATTCCCCATTCTGCGCTGATTGGAGATCTCCGTTTTGAGCATTCTAAGTCTTAAAACTTCGATCATATGTTGTAGGTCATATGGACTTCGATGTTCTAAGACTTCGATCATCTAAATGGGACCCATATGTATATATAGGTCTACTTCAAAGGATCAAAATTTCACAACATCGAACCTCTGATCTTCGAAGACCAGATGATCAAAGTCATGAAATATCGAATATAAAAAAAATCTAACAGGTGAAAATGTCTTCTTTCATGTTTTTGCAGGGGGGCTCCCACACTCCCTGCTTCTTAAATATACCAACTCTGAGATCGCACTACAGTGAAGAGAATGGTAAATTTCCCTTCCCGCACTGTACAGTGATCTCCATTCTCAATGTTCGCTATTTCAGTTTTGATCATGTGGTCTTCACTGATCAGAGATTCAATATTGTGAAATTTTGATCCTTTTAAGTAAACCCATATGTAAATACACTCACATTGCACATATGCACAGAGTATGACTGTGTAGAAATATAGGGGGGTATGAAAGGGAGTATATATGTATAAATACAGACAGAGAGAGGGGGCAAAGAACTTGAAAGAGAGAAGTACAGAATGGATGCAGACAACATTAGATGATATACAAGTATTTAATGCTTTTCATAATTACAATAATGTTCAAGAAGTTCTAGGAGGGAATTTAATAAAGCCTACACAGACTTTTTTTTTTCCATGTAGGCATAGTGCCACACTGCTTACATGAAAGTAAGCAGGTTTGTGATCCAGTAAACATAGCTGAGGAACGTGCACGAGTGGCGAGCGTACCATTACAGAAGTGTCTGTGGCATGCAAGTCACCTCAAAAGTAGGTGAATTGCATGCAAATGAGGGTGGTAGAGCAATCCAGCAAGCAGAGAGGCAGTCCTGGTGTCTGAAATGTACATGGAAATTTCTGTGTACAGAATGTTAGACAACAGCGACTGTAAAAGTGCAGTTAGAAGGACAGAAATAGCATAGCAGACACAGATATGTGCAAAATATCCACTGTGTCCAAAACCTAATGGAAAATAAAAATACTTTTTTTTATATAATCAGGTTATGTTTGTGCAGTATGCTGCAGTGTGCAAACACGCCGCTAGGAAAAATAAAAATTTAAAAAGTGTAAAAACTAAAATTAGCAGTATGTGATAGTAATTCATTATAGGACCCTGCGTGGAGTATGTAAAATGGTAGACTGCTGTGGTTGCTAACGAGGCAGGGCCTGGAACTGTGTTGTTGCCAGGTTGTGCGCATGGATCTCTATGCCAATGAGCTGGGATTACTGACTAGCACAAATGGGTATCCATGTCCGCAGATCCCATCCGTGTAGACAGAGAACTGTGTTGTGGTCCGCAGAAGAGGTAGCTGACATCAAAAGGGGGTGTGTCCGCATTCTTTTAAGCTTATTGGAGTTCAGTGGCACCTGTATATGCAGAGCACCACTCTGCTGAGTAGGGTGTGTGTATAATGTCTGCTAAGCTTTGTTTACCTTCAAAGTGCATGTTTCAGCAGGTTTGAGTGTGTTTGTGCGGCATGCCCAGTGCTTAGCATGGAAGGCTGTTAAAAAAAAAAAAAAAATAGATTGGCTGATAAAGGCAATGATATATTAATTACTAATGACCCCTGTTCTACTTGAACTAGAGCCATTAACAGTCCTTGATGATGTACTTGGCAGGTGGAATGTACCATAGGTAACCAATCGCAAAGGCTGCACCTACAGCAGTGCACTATAATGGTTGCAGAAACCCTACAATCTGATTTCACCCCCATACTCTGCACCAGTGGAGTACAGACTTGGGACTTTTAACTGAAGAAATGCTAGGGGCTGCAGCAGTTCTGCTGCATATGTATGTGTTAGATGCTGAGGTCAATGCTGATGCAGCTGATGCTGACCACAGGCCTAGACTGAGAAGTAGAAGAGTGCTCAGGCCCAGGGTAACCCTTCAAGGGCTACAAGAGCTGGAGATTGTAGATCACTACAGGGTATACAAGGACATACTACAATATCTCACTGAGCTCTGCTGACCACAGCTCAGACCCAGAGCCAACAGAGGGGAACCCATCCCAGTGGAAACAAAGGTATGTGTAGCTCTTAAAATACTAGCTATGGGTACATTCCAAAGACCACCTGCGGACATGAGGGGGGTCTCACATACATCAGCATGCAGGGTACTCCACCAGTTTCTGGATGCCATGCTACCACATGCCAGTGAGCACATTTGTTTTCCCCTAACCCTTGAGGTGAGGGCTAACAGTATGCAACACTTCTACCATGTAGCACACTACCTTGAGATACTTGCTGCCATAGATTGCACTCATGTATGCATCAAGACACCACCAGTTGAGGAGGGTAGAATCTATGTCAACCTCAAGGGGTACCACTCCATCAACTGCCAGGTCATGTGCAATGCCCAGGGCATTATCATGAAAGTGTGTACTGGTAGCCCTGGCAGTTATCATGACTCCCATATCTGGCATGCATCACAGCTGTACCAGATGTTTGTTAGGGGGGACATCTCACTCTGCCATTTACTGGGAGATGCTGGCTATGCACTAGAATCATGGATGATGACACCCATCAGAAATGCACACACATCCACTGAAGAACGGCATAATGAGACACAGCACAAACTAGGAACATCATAGTGCATGTGTTTGGGCTGCTAACGTCACAGTACCAGTGCCTCAATATATCTGGTGGAGCCCTGCAGCACTTTCCAGTCACATGTGCACAAATGTTCACAGTATGTGCCATGCTACACAGTATGATCCTGCAGAAACAGCTGCAGCAGGATCAGCAGAGAGAAGGGATACAAAGCCCCCCCCCCCCACACCAGTGCCTAGGTCACCACAACCACACCCACAGGGAGACTCCTAGGAGGAAATCCCGGAGGTTGTCCCCTTAGGCAGACGTAGGCATGCCCAGTATGCCCTGGCCTTGGCCAAGAGACAATGCATAGTACATGCACTGACAACCTAGGGGCCTAAGGACTGACACCTTACTCTGGCTCACATACATATTAGTAAAAATGATGCCAGCCCACACAACCTGTACCTCACCATGTATTAGCTGTGGACTGTGTGTATCAGACAGAGTCAGCTCCAAACTACAGATATGTCAACTGCTGCACTCACAAGGTAACTCTCACAGCTATTCACGACTTGTAACGGATACTATAATATGGTAGCATATGTATGGACCTGCCACATGTATACAAGGGAATATAGTGGGCTACTGGGCAACTTGCAGAGATCTGACAGCCACATGGGACAACAGGTACTCTGTCCAATAGTATGCGCTCCATAATATTCACTAGGCCACAAGGCTGGAAACCCCACTACATTATTCAAGGTTGATGCCAAGCAGTGGGGTCACAGAACAGCCATACGACTGTGTATGCCAGCAGAGCATGGGCTGGACGTCCCCAACCCCAGCACATCAGTGTTCCCATACAACTGCTGTAACAGTACATCTGCAGTGATATAAAAGCAGACCAGACAATTCCAGGGCCATAACATAGAACCTGGCCACAAGCTGTATTTCCCACATAATGCAGGGGTGACAATGTATGTCTGCGTGGTACTGATAATGTGAGGAATTAAATCTCTCTGTCAGGTGGCTGGTGTAGCTCAATGGGCTAAGGACATTAGCATGGGTGATGGTGTTCATGGTATGAATCAGGCAGCATCTACATCTTTTACATGTGAGTTACTCATATGGTGGTATACCCACAGACTGTCATAACCCCTCAAGCTGTTACTGCAAGAAAGCTGGACAAATCCAGAGAGAATGGAGGGACAAAGGGAAAAAACTACAGACAGACATTACATGTGCTCTTTGAAACCTAGAAGGTAGCTAGTATAACAGCAGGTTGCAACAGGTCAGATTAGCTGCAGGATGTAAAGGCCGTCACTTAAATGTGTCAGTAGTTACAACAATTCAGTGACTATATTGTACAGTATATTACTGGAAAACCACAACTGTATGAGGAACAGAGCAGACATATGGGGCCGAATGCTAGACATTCTGCAAAAACATGTACAGCGAAAAGTATGCAGACTGTCACCCTCTGTGTGGTGTTACATCTTGTACACCGATCACATCATACCACTAAACCTCTTTGAGCAAGATATCTGGATAAAACCATGAATAAAAGTGAGACAAAGGTTCAAAAATAGGGACATGTTTTAAATATTGCTCTTACAAATGTTGACAGCTAATAGAATAACAGGTCTTGCATTAGCACAAATCTCCTGATGTTTATGGAGTCTGAAACTCAAATGTCTGTCATATTTTAACTTAAATCTTGTCTGAAAACCACAATGTTAAGAAAAACAGACCAAAAATATGAGGCAAAAATCAGGACATTCTGTGAATATCTGTACAGTTGAGAGGTTACATATTAAGTACATCAGACAGCTGGGGAATGCCTTAGACAATATCAGGTAAGTGCTGTATTGTGGAAACAGGTGCAGCAGTCAATGGTCTGCAGCACACATATTCCCAGACTGGAGTACAGCTAACTCTGACCTGGAGTCACCTTGTTTGTAAGTACTGACAGTCACACTGGGCATGCTCCTACACTTAGCTAACTTGAACCAAGTCTGTTGAATCTTCCACCCAAAGACTTGTTATGTGGAAATATGTCTGTACATACATACAGCTTTGTATACATATCTGTCTCTCCCTATCCCCCTCATGTATGATTACTGTATCTATCAGTATGTGGCAAATATATATATATATATATATATATATATATATATATATATATATATATATATATATAAATATATATATATATATATATATATATATATATATATATATATATATATATATATATATATATATATATATATATATATATATATATATATATATATATATATATATATATCTTTATAGCTATGTAAAATGCAGTGATTCATAGACTCTCCACATATATCTACATAACACATTTACATACTATACACACACAACAGCAGTTAAGGAGACATCCCTGTTACACACATTTATATACATAAGTGTGGAGATGTACGAATGTCCCCACATACCCTCGGAATGCTAGGGTTATCTGCACCTACACATCACAACAGTTGTCCAATGGAACCAGACCTAGGCTACAACAGTACATAATCAACTCACCCACAGATCCCTGTGCCTGTAGAATGTCACCCTGTAGACAGACACAGGTGAGCTGGTGATGTAATTTACAATGGTTATAATGCATGCCTTGGACAGGTCATATTGTCCCTGGTCATATCTCTGCCTATCAAACTGCAAATAGCCACATATGGCAATACTGGTAACTGTACATGCATAGCAGGGATATTATAGCAATAACCGATAATGTCAGTGTGGTATATTGAAGATTTACCCACAGCTGGTGTGGTTCAGTCATGAGGGTGAAGCTGGAATGATTAAATAAAGCCAATTGTGGGTAAATTTCAATATACCACAACCTTGGAGTAGGTTATTGCTATTATACAAAGACATTTTTTAAGAAAAATAAACTTACTTTTCTTAAATAATGTCTTTGTATAACAGAGCATTACTGTTCTTCCATGGCTGGTGGCATATTGCTGCCTTGTTTTGATGTACTGCGCATGCGTATGGGACTTGCCCTCCAAAGTTTACACACTACATCAGGACTGTGAAGAGGTAGCAATGGAGAAAATAAGATCTCCATTGCTTCTTCTTTTTTGTTATAATCAATAAAAAAAAAGAAAGAAGAACCCGGGAGACTTTTTATGTTAGGGAGAGTCGGGACAGACAAAATAAAAGGATAATCAGGTAAGTTTTTTAAGTTTTGTAGAACATACCCGATTATCCTTTTATTTCTGTCTGTGCCATCTCCAGAACGTAAAATGTCTTCTGTTTTTGTTTTGTAATAAAAAAAAACGAGATATACTAACAGGAAAAAGTCTAGGCAACTGGTCCTTTTCCAATTGGTATATTCTCGGATTTACAACTGGCACTCTGGTTGGGCTGGTCAATCAGCATGCTCGTTTTTGAATGCTAATGGCCAGTCATTGTATAATATCAGGGATGCCACTCCTAGGACAGTAGATACAATAACTGTTCCAAGCAGTATCACTCTGCAGGCCACACACTCTGTCCAACAAAAGGCCACCTTGCGTACTCCACAAGTACTCTGCCTGCATCCACATATACAACAAACATAACCTGTGGTGCATGCGATAAGTACTGTGAGCTGTAGTGTGTAATAGTAGATAGGTAGGGGTTCTACTCTCACATCATCTAATGTGTGTGTGTGTGTGTGTGTGTGTGTGTGTGTGTGTGTGTGTGTGAGTGTGTAAATATATCCCCTTGCAGCACTACAGACATGCCCATCTGGCCTATCTCTATGTAATTGTTATGCAATAGTTAAGCATTTTAAGGCCCAGTGACTAGCTTCTGGCCTCTACATTGCCCTCCTTTACAAGGCCTGATGATGTCATATACCTTAAGGATGCTGGCTGACACTGCAATATCAGATTAACTGTGTGGCGCATGTGATAAGTACTGCAAGCTGTAGATAGGTAGGAATTCTACTCTCACATCATCTAATGTGTGTGTTTGTGTGTGTGTGTGTGTGTGTGTGTGTGTGTGTGTGTGTGTGTGTGTGTGTGTGTGTGTGTGTGTAAAAATATATCCCCTTACAGCACTATGGACATGCCCATATGGGCTATCTCCAAGCAATGGTTATGCATTCTGTGGGCATGTGACTAGCTGTTGGCCTCTAAATTGGTCTCCTCCAAATAGGCATAAGTGATCTCTGCCACCATCTAGATTTGTACATTCAGAAAACCCAGGTGACGTAGCGAGGGTAGCAGACCTCAAAACAAAGTATGAATGCATGTTTATGCTAACTGACCCATTGTCCCTGATACACTGCTATGCACATATGCACCTAGGGAGCCATACACATATATTGCCTTACCTTGCTGACATCATATTACTGCTGTGCCGCCATGCCATCCTGTGCTGCTGTATTGCCACCATGTGTACATTGTTTAACCCCTCAGAATCATGGAACAGACACATACACAGGTACGTGACACACCTGTCATTCTTTAACACTACCACCAGTCTAACATCATGCAACAAAGATACACAAAGTTTGATGTGTAGTCATGACAAATGCTAACATACAATACCTGCAGTGGCCCACAAGTGCCATGGCAAAACAGTACTGCACTACACAAGTACATGTGATGAAATATAGTCACCCTGTGCATCAGACACATATTTGCTTTTTCCTGCATCAGTAGCATGGATGGTAGGGATGTGGCACATGTATCATCACATGCACAGGGAGTGATTTTGGAGTGACAGAGGCCTAGGCTGTGCCAAACAGCATGTGTGTGAGTCAGGAAGGGGTGTGGGTTAGATGCGCCATGGAGAGGTGCCATGTGTGTCTGTTGGTGACCTGCATGTGACAGTAGTCTTTGAGTGTGTGCGTATACATAGTCAAGTCCCAGTGCTAGCCCTACTCATGTGTATGTTGGACAGCTGTGGACCGTACATGGTACAGTAGACAGTTCACCATCTCCAGTCATGAACACATGAACTGGCTCTGCCAGGAGTAGCACTAGCACCACCATGTCAAAGATCAGATGCAGTGCTAGTACCTGATGGTGACTGCAAAATGCTGGGGCTGTGTCCCCCCACGGGACCACCCAGGGCCACGTTCCCATGGCCAGCTATGTTGTAGTGTGGATAGCACACTTCCCTCTGGACCACTAGAGGTACTGCCACTATGGGAGCTTGATTGTGCATGGGCACGTGGCCCCCCAGCAGATGGTGTTGCTGACCTTCATCCACATGTCCGATGTTCAACTCCAACCAAATGTTCCATCACAGAAAATGTGCAGTCACAGCAGACACTGTCTAAGCCGACTGTCTATCCACTACATCAGTGAACTGATCCAGGGTGTCCCCAGTGGGCTACAGGCAGTTCCTGATGTCAGACTGTGCTGCATCCATAACCCTAAGCATCCATCTGATGTTGCATTCAGAACATGCCAGTTCCTCCATGATGACTCCAAACATGAAGAAAGTCACCATGATGATGTGGAACCTGTAACAGGTGGTGGAGCAACTGCAGTCCTCCTATGAGCACCCCTGTCAATCCGCCTGTGTGAGACCTCTCCAGCTCTCTGGCTATGGCCAGTGTCTACACTCACTGATGCCATTGTTGTCACACTGCCCTGTTCAATGTCACCACCCTCTGGCAGTCCAATATCTGTGGCCTCTGGGGACTGGGTATGTGTGGGCATACTGACTGTGGCCTGTGACAATGGGGGCAGAAGAGGGATGTCAACCTTTGGGACAGATTCAGCCACCAACAACCCACCTGTGCCTCAATATGGCCGCCATTATCATCAGCATCCAATGAGACACTGACATCAGGTTGTGAGAGGGACAGACTCCAACTCCCCAGTCACCTGTGAGAAGCAAAACAACAGAAGCACATTACTACCTGCACTATTATGTATGGTAATCCACACAGGCTCATACAGATGAAGATCCAAAGCTGCATTACAAGTCCCACATCTTAACATTTCTGCTCCCATGCACAACAGACAAGCTCACAACATCATACACACACATCAGGCCCATTATAACATGCACTTCAGCTACATCCAGTTAACATTGCCAGTACAATGTACCTGTACTGTATGCAATATGACAGTGTATGTGATAGAACTAAACATAAAACCCAGTATACCTATATTGAGAATGATATGCCAGAAGTAGCATCACTGCCTCAGGGATGTACCATCTTCATGTTGTGTTTGAACAGGCATCTTGGAATACTTGTCTCATGTATAGCAAGCTGCATAATCGCTCATAACTATAGGTGCAAATGTATTAATGGTTGTACAGTTTTGCACCTGTTATTACCCACTGTATGCACTGTAGTAAACTGTTCCAGAATGGAACATACAGATATCCTACTCTGGTTAAACACAACAGTTGTACATAGGGCAAAATGACAGCCCTTAACTTTCTTAGGGTATATATGATCCTTAACACAACAGCATCACACTTTCCAGGTCAGGACCATGGACTTGGGCCATACCTGATGAACTTATGAAAAGGTGAGGGAGAAGTATTATTAGCACCACCAACTGTTGCAGTACTCAAGGTAATATGCACATATATCCACATGTACAGTAGCTACTGTGATAATGGCTATATTTCTGAGTATGTGTCCACAACTGAGCATAAATCCCAACCCTCCCTTCAATGCAGATAGACCTGCTACCAATGTACTCTTGTGTACAGCCTTCCACAATGACTGATACAGTATTACACTGGTGAATACAGTAAGCTTACCTGGATGCTCCTCTTCTGTGAGCACTGTGGTACCCACCACCATGATGTATGGCATGATGGATGCCTGGGAGCTGTTGCTTGTTTCTAGGTTCGCCAGGAATTTCTCTATGGACAAACATGGTTGTTCCATCACAGGCCCTCCACCAGTGGTGGCACAGTCCCTGGCAACAGCAGCTGGCCTTTGCTGTGCAGCAATCAACATACCTGTGGCCCGCTGTTGGACCCGCTTACATGTCCTGTCCAGTTGGCCAATCTGATTGACAGTCTGCACAAGGTCTGCCCACAATGCTGTCCATGTTCTTAATAGTGCCTATCCCTGGACAGCAAGATCTGATGGTGGTGTCTCAGTCCATCCAGTATAATGCCATTCTCCGCAGTTGAGAAGGGTGCATGTCTCCTGTGGTACATGGTTCCTGAAAGACAACAAGAGGGGAACACATTACAGGACCAGATATGTGGACATCCACTATGTGCAGATTCAGCACACCCATAATGGCTTGCACTATCCAGTGCTCCCTCACATGTCATACCCCACAGTCTGGCAACACACTACATGTGCGGTTATCAATACGATAGTAGCAATACTGGGGTATGTCCTTGTGTGCCGTAACAGATTCTGCTGTAAGTCTACTGTGGTGTGTCCTCTATGGGCAAACTCCCACTAATCTGTTGTGCAGCCACTGTTGGACAAATAACAGTGTGCTATTACAATAACTATATGGGGACTGTCCAGCAACACCAGTGTGCCACAATGACAAAAAGCAATGCAAACCTGCTGTAGCATATATTCTCTGTAGGCATCATGCCTCTCAACTATACAGATTTTTGCACTGTCAAGATGTTGGCCCCAAAGTCTTGGTCATTTTCACACAAACTTGTGGATTTCTGGAAAATGGTTGGCCAATCATTGATGGCTGATGTCAGAAAATAAAGATAGACATCTGAGTTTCACACGTCATACCCTAAAGTACACAGTTATGCTACATTAATATCAGTTTAGCCTATTCACGTTCTTACTTTGTATGAGCTATACATAAACACTGTTGCTGAGTTTGTGCCTTTGTCACCCATTAATTATGGCTTTGTCCTGAGTTCTTGCTGTAGGAGGTTGACAGGTATGTTAGGCATAGCTCTCAACCAAGCAGGGACAAATGTCAACAGAAACAGGGACTTAGCCAGAATACATCAGTGACATTCAGGGACAGTTTTACAATGTTAGAACTAATTATGTGAGACATAGACAGAATGAGAGGAGGTGAATTACAGTACATCATTTGACATTGCAGGGGTGTACACCCTCCCTTATTGTCACTATGTACTATATATATAATCCTCTAGCTTTCCTGCAACAGCCGACCGTTGTAGGTGAGATTGAGAGGGACAGAGCTGAGATGTGATTGAAATCAGAGACAGTTGAGAGGCATGCCTGTAGGTGTAGGACAGCAGAGTATCAATGACACATCATTACCATAGATCTAAGATAGGCTTGCTGCTGTAATCCCTATTCCCCATACCTCCATCTTCCTATCTGCATCCTGTTATATAGAGAAATCTATTACATACCTGGTGGAGTGTGTTACTCTTTTGTTAAACTTTGCTTCCTGTTCCCCATAACCAGCTGCTTGCCTTTTTAAGGTACTGCTCATTAGCAGGTAATTGCCTCTGCACCAATCTGTGGCTCAGAGTTGCTACATGCAGCCAAAACAGCTGCACTGCACCAGCATTATCCAATGATATGCCACCACAATGCAATATATAAGGCCTTCATGTAGGCCTTGGCCCCTTTACTAATTTTTGAGGTGGACATTACTGAGGTGTGGAGACTACAGCATTGCAGACAGTAGGTACAAACACCATCCACTGTAGAGATTTAAGAAGTATGCCCACAGTTTTGCCTCATGTGTGTGGTCAGTGTCCCATGATATTGTGGTCATCTGGCAGTGCACTAGCAATCATTGTGGGCTGAGGTCAGTAAGGGAAGGGACACATGTGTCACAATTCATACCTATCAGACTATGCATGCTACTGCAATAGCTGTTATTCTATCAACTTACTATCTTTGTAGGGGCAAACTGTTAAACATGCCCCTATCTCTGAGCCTTTACCCCACCCCCACATTTCCACTCCACTAACTACCTTGATTATAGCAAGCTTAGATGCTCATAAGCCTAGTACTTATTAACAGCAGGAACTTTTTATTGTAACATTTGTTAATGTCTGTTATGTACTTCACAGATAAAGATTCTAGTTATATACTGATGTACTATGTTCTTCATCTGTAAATATGTTGCAAGTAATCGCTATGTAAATTGTTAATCGCTATGTAAACCAGTGTAACTACTGTCTGTTTATTTTAACTGTGGAGCTTTTCTCTCCGGGCCTCCGCTGAAAATGGACCTACGTCCAGTCGGACACTCCCGGTCAACAAATATAAATAAATAAATAAATAAATAAGTATGGCTGTATCCAGATCCCTTGTTCTAGGGGGTTGGGAGGTATGGTAGGTCTGTAGCAGCTACCTTTACATACAGCTGTATATGCTATAGCCTACATCACATAGGGGGGAGTGAACACTTGGGTGGACAGAAAGCTATATGTGTCACTGTGTCAGCTGTGTCAGGCCTGTCATTACAGCAGAGACAGAGTAAGGTGACTGCATACAGTGCAATCAGGGCATGTGCTTAAAGTACATCTGTTATGCAACAGTGCGACTAACAGAGTAGTAGGTAACATATAGTTAGGCAATATGGGTATGTGCATTGTGTCTCTGCCTGCAGGCCTTTGTCTTGCAAAACTGGGTAGCAGTTAATTAAGTAGCAGTAACCTGTGGTGAGTAAGATTGCATGACTCAGTCATTACTTGCTTCTTCACAATAATGTAAATGAAGTGTGACACAACACTGGATTCGAATCCAGGACTGTGTGTGGCAAAATGTACTGCTGGCAAGACATTTAACAGACTAAGCTGCTGAGACACTGGAAACTCATGCCTATTTGCAACATATGCAGGCTGTGAGAAATATTTCTATATCCATGAGTATGTGCGTGGCTTTATATGGTTGATTTCTGCACCAGGGTCACAGTTGTACATGTACTTTGCCATTGCTGCCTTAGCAGGTGTCTTTCCATAAGTTTCTGATAGAGGGTACAGTTACCTGCTATCACAGGCCTCACTTGCATTCATTTGTGTGTCTTTACTATTATTTATAATTTTACCAGTGTCCAGGGTATACTCCCAGTTTCACATTATTTTTTTTTATTTCAGTTACATGCATACTGACTGTAAGTGGCAAGCAGCATGTTTTGCTGGTAACACCTATTTAACATAAAGCCTGTGTAGTGTGGTGGGTTAATGCAGTGTGCAATAGGTGAGAGGAGTCTGGGTTTGACACTTGGTAGAGGTGTTTATTTTGTACATGTGAGTAACAATGTAATATACACTTATAGTCATTAAAGCTCTTTAAAGCTCATTTAAGCTGTGATAAGCAAAGTGACGCAGTGCATCACTCCATGCAAACCCGTGCTAAAAAAATATAAAAAAACAAAAAAAGGGGGCGATAGGAAAGTGGTGAAATGGGGACAAGTGGGGGAAAAACAATGTGAAAGGCAGGTAGGGATGTGTTGGACAGGTGTAGGAAAGAACCATAGCTATCCATTTTTTGCACAGCAACAGCTGTGCATTTTGACAGGTTTTGTAGATGAATTTGGACTCTCAAACCCCAGAGAGAGGGTTGAGGACAACATAAATGTGTTGTAAAGCCAATTGGACCAGATTTGTTGTGTCCAGTGGACACGTGTGTGAAATGGAGAGCTATGTATGGGGTGATATTTTTTCGTGGGTAAGGTGCCCATTTTTTTTCTTTTAAGGAGAGAGTGGAATGTTGGGGAAGGGACATAGGTACGTATGGAGAGGTAAGTTTGGTAGGAGAGGATGTGATAGCAAACAGACAAGACAGACAAGACAGCAGACAGTGGCAATGTGCAACACATGAGGGGGGGTAAACACCTGGGATGGGGAGGGTGTTGTGGAATCAGAGTCACATGTGCCTCCAGATGGCAGCAGTGTAACTGACATCCCCACCCATGGGCAGTCAACGGTCCTCTTTCACTGCTTCAAACATGGCTGTGCTGGAGGCTGGGTGCCAGGACCAGCCTGCCCTACCAGGATGGCCAGTGTGACCTCAATCTGGTGAAGGTGACGTTCACAGGTCTGATGAATGATCCTGTTCAGCATGACCAGTAGTTCCTGTTGGGTGACTGCAGCCACTCTGCCACCACTCCCAATGGGAAGCTGGGCCCCATCTCCTGAGGCAGTTCCACATGTAGCCACAGGTGGTGCTGGGGCAGCGGAGGGGGCACCACCAGCCTGGGACCCAGTGCCATGGCCAGTTGAGGCAAGGTAGGCAGATCACTGGGAACCGGCCTACCCAGACATTCTGTGGTGATGGAGGTATGGTAATAAGTATAGGTTAGTTATGAAAAAATCATTGTTAGTAATAACAACATGCCAGAACAGTGGAAATAACCCAATTACATATCAATGCATATTATGTGAAACACAACAATAAATGACAGAACAGTCAGTATGTTAACAGCATGCCAGTAACAGGTACAGCATAAGGCCAACAAAATAGGTAATTCAACCAAATTTGTTAATATGCAACCATTAAAATACATAACAAGAATAATACACATGCCCCAAATTCAGTTAATTTAGCAACATATGCCAATAGTAAACCATGATCAGTGGATAACAGTAATAAATAAATGAAGATAAGAGGCGGGGAGAGAGAGAGAAAAACAGTCCATTAGTACCGTTATAGGCTATTTACTTGACAACAGTACTACTACCTACTCTGCGGGTCTGTCATTTCTTTATGTGTACAAATCCCCTATAGTTCCTGTAGAACCTACATACCTATCAAGCTATTCGCATGGGATAGTATGGGGTAGTACAGGCCAAGCAGTAACAACTGAGGGTACACAACTATACAGAACACTTGCACATCAGGTGGACCTAAATAACTGCCAAGGTGTACTGTGGGCTGATGTAGTGATACATTGCAATTTAGGTAATCATTTTGATGGTAATCTTGTGAAGGATGGATTACTCACTACTAATTACATTACTTGACAGCGTGTCACTTGAACGGCATTTATGTTGACAGTACAGAAACTAAACAACTATCATGCCTTGCTTGGCAGACATGGAGATAGAACACAATAGCAGTGACTGCAGAGGACATCTGAGTGGAATGAATGAATCGGCTGCAGAAACTTTTAACAGACACTCCAGGCATACAGCCATACCAAGATCACACATTTTATTTATTTCATTTTATTGTATTATTATTGTGTATATATTTCCTTTATGCTATGCTGTATTTTCACATTCTTGTTAACGATTTTAACAGTCTGTGACATCTAAACACACAATTATTTGCTCATAATATGGGCTACTTCACCCATTTACCTGTAAGTCCTGTGGAGAGAGAATCTGTAAACATTACGTGACTGATACTTTAATATTTAATGCTACATAGCACTGGATTTGAACCCCGGTCTGTGTGTGGCAAAATGTACTATACATAGAGCATTTAACAAACTGAGCTACTGAGTCACTCCTCACTATTGACTGACTGATATTTGCTTAGAGCTCTTCTGGAACCAGTATATGACCTGGTAGTAGTACTACAGTTTTATACTAGACTGCAATGACAGTAGAACACACATGCAAGAAGTACAAGCATGACAAAGACAGTAGGTAATCTATATATTAGTATATAGAATGCAGGTGTACACAATATATTGTTATTGGTTTGAAATATCTGTGAAGTCAACAAACAATATCAGATCATGGAGTGGGCTACCTCACCAATATACCTTGCTTACCTGCTGTTTGTGGATGACAGAGCATTATATGAACAATATTGGGCTAGAAACAGCATTGAACGCTACTGTATGTGTTAAACAAGACATTGGCAGCCATTATATTTGCATTCTACAGCTATTACAATGTTGTACTTGACTGTAGCACCTGCAGGAGATACCAGTATCACTGGTGAGTTCCCTTGCCAGCTGGTCCCAGGCCTCCTCCTTGCACTCTGAGCCCTGGAAACCTTCCTGCAGCAGCCAGACTTCATGTTTTTTGTAGCAGGAGTCCAACCATGACCCTAGACTCCAGAATGTGCCAATACTGCATGCGAAAGCATGAACCCTCACCAATGCCTGCCATAGTATTATTAAATGATACTGTATTCACACCTATTGGGCTTAATATAGCTTGTTTATCTGCCCTTACATGCCATTGGGCAACATTTAAAAATGCAGTGTGTCGCTTAGCAGCACGTAAACCAGCACAGCTGAGCTGAACAGTATGAAAATTCAAAGACCCATATGCTTAGCAGTGCTTGGCAGCGAGCAAAGCAGCCAAGCAGAGCTGAGCAGTGCATAAACATTTTCAGCCATTATTGTGTTTTTGCGGTGCTTAGCAGGTCTTAACAGAGCTTAGCAGAGTGCAGCGGGCCATAATTTAAAAATAATTGTCATAATTTGTATTTTAAAAATAAATGCTTATTTTCCCTTCCATGTATTCAAACCCTGCATCTACTGTACCTCTGCCCATTCAGCTACAAGGATACATGGAATTCTGCTATACTGTTAAATATACCTCTGAGCTACCTATAAGCACTGCCGAGCACTGAGCCATGCCTTGCAAACCCACTCAGCTATGCTTAAACATAACATTTAAGTAAATAATTAAATGCATCTGGTTTCTATTTTTAGATGTCTGACAGGTGTCCCGGTGCCACTTAGCATTGCTGCGCTGTGCCACACAAACATGTTTTTTTTTTTTAAAAAAAAGAAAAAAAACACTTAAAACAATAAAATAACATTGACATAATAAAATTTTACAGTCCAAGGAGTGTCTTACTCATCTGCAGACACAGTTGCCACTACACTTCCTACACTGATTCAATAACCTTCTTCCATGGCTCTCCCTCGGCAACACACCATGACTAATATGCATGGCATCCTGACGAGGGGGAACCATGTACATGGACATGGTAACATTCCTTATAGACTCTACACTGTGCCTACATAGATTTTATTAAATTTAAAACAAGTGTCATGTGACCTTCAGTAAAGTGGTTGTACTCTGTCAGAAGAAGTAGCATGTACCATAACTTTAAATGTCTTCTTAACAATGATATATCTAAGGAATATCAAATACCCTTATCCTGTCCTGCAGTGATAAATCTGAATCATGAAACTGACATGCTTAAAAGGGAAATGCTCCCCACACCTCCTGCTCTTCTCTTGTCAAAATATAAATATACAATGAGCCAAGACACCTAAAGTAATATTACTTCTACTATTATTGTCAATCAATATAATTGGTAATAAAGTTTATTTTACTAATATGGGTAATTAAATATAACTGCATGTTTTGTTGTTGGGTTAGAGATCCTGGCAATATTGCCTGAATTTTTTTTAACTCTTGGCTTGGCATCAGAAAAAGCCAAGACCATAAAAAACAGAGCCAGTTCATGCAGTTAAATGTATGGTTAGTTAACAGATGAATATAGGTCAGGCTTCTTGACAAATAGCACATGGGCAGGCCCTTGATTTACAACTGCTTCAGAAAGGTAATAGGCCTGCTTTTTCTTTACTAGACATTGTTAGTACAATAAATCCCTTAAATAATTCTTCCTTTTATAACAGACCACCTGATGATGTCAATGAATCTTCATGCCCCCAACATAATAGTATTTATGATAATTTAAGCAGTTAAAAATGGATTCTTAGCAGAGCAAATGATTTATTCTAGTCTCTCATAGTCTGTTACAAAGAACTTTCACTGAATTCAGAATGAACACTTTGTAAGGGTACAAGACTCCCATCCTTTTAATTTTGTGACCTTACGTGTGGATTTTGGGTGCATACCTCTCAACCTGGAAGCATCAAAATTATGGAGAAAGGCTCATGAAAAGTAGGTACAACTGGTACTGATTACCATAAAATCTGCATACATAATGATGTAACCCCCAGCCAATGGAAATGGAATTGTGGGATACCAACATTCAAACCCAAACTGAAGAACAGACAAAATATTAACTTGCAGCTTCTTTTCCTTTATCTCTGTGTTTTACATGTAAACTAAGCACATACTATTTTCTATTAATATCAATATGTTCTTAGTGTCAAATCTCAGTTTGTATGTGCCAAGGCATTATTTATGTGAACTCAAACTGCACTCCAGCTCTAATAATATTAATTTAGATCTCCACGCTTAGTACCACGCATCTGTTCTAAGTAATATCCTGCAATGTATGTATTATATTTGCTTTACTGCACAATTTTCATTCAAGTATAAACCATTTAAAGAACTGCCAATGATGTACCTACTAGCCCTCATCAATAACTTGGAAGACAAAAGGGAGTATCAAGAGCGCATCACATTATTAATCCCAAAAGAAAGGTCCGTTTCTCTACTGATGGTTCATAAAACTGTAATGCAAGCTTTGGGAAGAAGTGGTGCATGGTGAAAATGGTGGATTTTTGTTAAAAAAAAGGAAAAAAACCCTGAAATCCCAAAAAAGGGAGAATGTGGTGCAATGGGCTGAGCAAGCTGCAAAATGAAGAATACTGGACAATACAGTAAATAGCTTACTAGCTCAGTAATATAAATTAGGTAAACATGATACAGCTAAAGCTGGAAATGAGTGAGACTGTTAAAAATTCCTTTAAAACTTACTAGGCAAAAATGCAAGCTTTCCGAGGCATAGCACAATTACTGAACAGTAAACATTGCAAATCTGTGATAAACCTTCAGTTAGTGAGAATATTTTAAGTTTTCCTGATAGCCATTAAGAAAATTCACAGCTATGAAGTAAAACAGAGAGAGAGAGAAAGTCAGAAGCTGCCAAATATGCAACTGTAGGTCTCTGACATAATGTATAAATGCAGTAGTGCATGACAACATAGAAATGACTAAAATAAAATAATACAGTGTGTGTGTTTGCATACATATACACATTTATTAATTTTGAAATTTGGGATGTAAAATACAACAAACAATTAATCCAATATATTCTCATGTTCTCGGTAAAAGGACTTCAATAAAACAAACTGCTATATCCCAAAGCGAGAAAAAGTATGACCAAAAGGCTATCTGTTTAAATGCTACTAGCATAGATCTCTGCCTAATTTTGAATGAATGCTGGTGGAAGTCTATAAGCAAGGCTAGTCAATGTATTGTAAAATGTAAAAAGATTGGACAGGGAATTTAGCTAAGTCTGAGGTAAAGAATGAGCTCCTCTCTCCAAGATGTGAGCAGATTTATTCCTCATTTTCCTACCTGCATATGTCTACAATAATAGTTTATGCTTGAGAGCAGACAGAATTACAAATGTCCCTGAAAAGAATCATAGGGACTCACTGCTGTGTCAGAGGATGCATGCAGCAAGAGAGCTGATACACACAGTGACAGAGCTGCTGGTACAGCTTTAATCACCTTGAGGCAACTCAAAAGGAGAGGACATGTGTTAAACATGAGAAAATACAGCAGTATCTACAGGGCATATGAACTGTAAAAGGTACAGAACACCATGGGGACTGAGCTCTCAGGCCCTGGAGAGGACATCTCAGCCGGTTATGCCTCCAGCTCTCCCTTGATTTTTAATAATGCTCAGGGGTGGTATTTCCTGTAGTGATTATGCATACAATAATGCACAGCTTCTTAGCAACAGCTGCAGTATGTCTAAACATGTGCACTGCCATGTGGAAGTTGTGGGAGGACCTAGCAACACAATTACATACACTGTTAACCCTTCAGTTATGATTTAAAGTAAAGGTCACAGCAGAACTGATACTCATCTTTTCTCTGTGTTATCATTTTTTTCTATGAAGTTGTTAATTATTGACTTATTGTAAAGAGCCCGATCAAATGAAGTCACTACAGCCAATGAAACATTCAGGGACAGGGGTGACTAAAGCTATGTTTTCAGGTTTATATTTTTCTAAGAAATTTCCAAATCATATTCATTATTATGTTTCAGAAATTTAAGAGACTTAAACTTTGGAATGTGACTGCAAATTCATGTCTAGAATAGACTTTAGGGTTTAATTTGTTTAATGCAATGTAATTTAACTTTAACTAATTTATTTATCTCTATATGTTTACTGTAGTAGTATCAATCCTAGATGAATAATTAAAGCGTATAAGCAATTAGAACTTAATTTGGTTTATCACAGCAGAGACAAAGAAAAGAAAAATAACTTGTAGGTTTTATGAAAACACATTTAGTGTTTGACTATAACATTTAACTAAAAGCAGTACAGCAACTTAAAATGTGCTGGTCATGTTTGTTTTCTTACCTTTCCACCATGGCATGCATTACGCAATGTAGCAAACCACATTTTTCCCCAGCAGCCAACATTTTTACCTGAAGATGGGGGGGTTGGCATTTTAAAAATATTTGACCTGCAAACACATTACTGAGGAGAATGTGTAGCCTTTAAACCTGATGACAGCAATGCAGGGAAAGCATGAAGGGTGGCCATAGATGTTAATGTATGCACCGCAATGAAGGTTTATGGATGTACTTCCTGTTAACCATACAGTAATGCAACCGAGGGGTTTACTAAATTTATTTTGGCTGTGGTTTAATAAAAAGTTTACAAAATTGTTTATTAAAAAATGGCTCATATAAATGAAGTACGGGAAGTCTACAAATGCATCATAGCACTTGACCTATTAGATGCAGCAAATAACCTAAAGTATGACCAAGACACTTTGAAGGTCATATGTAATATATTTATTTACAGTACAAGTCAAAAAATAAATATTTATTATGTATAATAATTCTGGGTACAGATAAGTACTTTGGTCAATACTTTGGGGTGCAGTTTATTATAGATAATTATAGAAATTATTAGATAGAAAAACTAGGGAGCAGTGAAGGAGGCAGCTGCACTGGGCACATGATGTTAGGGTGTGCAATTAGCAGATGCCGATGGTGCAGGAGAGGGATTGTTTTATGAAACCATGGTGATACTTTGGGTGGATAAATGAATGTTGCTATTGCATTTGTGGTCAGAAACGGGGTGGCGAAACACTCAGTTTAGAGTGATTTAAGTGTAGTAAGCTGCTTCTTGCAGTTGTCTCAACATGCATGCTGTTGTTTTGATGAAGAGAAACTCATTTTTGGTCTTAAACTTTGAGAAGCTTAATTTTGTTAAAGCTCCTCAACTTTGTGTTGAGGGGGTACGAACCTGGGAACTCTATAGGGTGTCAGATAGCTTAGCTACACTTCTGATTTAAGATGTTTATTCTGTAAAGAAGCATCTTACTCCAACAAATGACATTGTGGGAAATGTTAGTTTATAATTGCTGATATAGTTTGATAGCAGTTCAACTGTAGAATTCCAAGCCAAAACTGCAGTTTGAGGTCCTTTAGATCTTTATGACAGCAACTAAGGCTCTGTGGAACATCTTAGGAAATTCCTGAAGACCTCCACTGAGTCTGCCATCTCAGCTTTATTGCAGCATGGGAAAATCAGCTAGCACAGGCTGAATTTCACTTCTTGCTAAACAGAAGATCAGGATCCCTGCCAGGAAAGATTTTTCTAATCCCTTGTCAGGTATGAATCCTTCTGAGTGTTCTCTTACTTTCAAAGCAATGTTTTCATTAACTGAATATTTCACATAAAGATCTGACTTGGTTATGTCTCCATTTTCCAGTAAAGTCCATTTGTGAAACCATTTATCATGGGAGTTGTAATGTACATTTCCCAACATTACTAGATGAATATTAATGGGTTTTGCATAAAATCTTTGAATAATAACCATATGGATGTCTTTGACTAAATTTAGTGGGGATTATTGTTCTTTCTTGTTGATCACCCCGCCAAGCATCAGGCTGACAAATCTGGATTATTAAGGAATGTGGAACATAATGGCCTACCATTAAGGAATGGGGAACATAATGGCCTGCCAGCCCACCTGGCCCCATTCTACTCAGACAAATACTGACTGTTCTGTCAAAGAACCAGCTGGCCAGACACACTGAGAGCACCAACATAGCGTCTAGAGTCAGTCAATTCCTAACACTAGGCTTACATAAGAAAAATGCTGGCTAGATGCGTGTTGAATGTCAGAGATCCATACTCACATCATGTGTTGCCCTTATCCCGAATTGGCTACATGTAGCAGATCCTATTCATTACTTTTCACATGCATGAGATGTTAGTGACATTAATGCGTAAAGTGGCTGAGTGTGTCATTTGTAGGTCTGTACATTTTTGGTAGAGATTTGTGAAAATCAAACAATTCACAAGCATCTCCGGATCTTCACTTTAACATATGCATAAAATGATTAAATGTATCCGAGTAACTTGAGTTTATCATTTTTACCTTAATTGCAGAACTACTAAAAGATGGATGCAAAGTATGTTCCTATTATTTTTCCTTCATTCTTTGATTGTTCAGTTATTTATTTTTTGTTTTCCAACTGAGCATATGTAGCAAAATACAGCAGAAGCAAACATTGTAAATGTAATAGGGTATATTACATATAGATACATTGCAGACAAATGGTAAGTGAGAAAAAACATGTTGAGTGTTCATAGCTGGTCACACCATTAGTTACCATTAGCAGTAGAATAAATGATGTTAGTAGATGAGTGAAAGGTAATAAGTCAAAACCAAACTGAGAAAGGTAAAAAGGTTGAAAATTGAATTATATACATATATATTGGTTAGATCGGTCTGCAGGATATGAATTGGATGCAGGATAAGAAAAGAGATTGCAGTGGGTGGAGTTTAGGTGATACAGCCAGTGGTGTGTCATTTGACAAGTAGAAGATAATGAAATATTAGTTCAAGGTAATAAAACTAATTCAGTTTGAGGCACCATCTCATCTCATACTCATACTGCATACCTCAACCTGGGCAAAGCTTTTGACACAGCCCCCCAGTCAAGCATAGTTGAAAAGCTTAATATACTGGGAATAACCTCCTACTCTACCCACTGGATTGCCAAATAGCTTACATATAGAACACAGGAGGTCAAAATAGGGGACGTTACCCCCCACAAAGAGACCAGTCACCAGTGGAATCCCACTGGGTTCAGAGGTGGGACCTCTCAATTTTGACATCTACTCTCTGAAGTAAAAGCCAATACCCAAGGACTCTAGCTGACTACCTTTGCATATAACTACAAGCTAGGCACAGTCACTGAATTCCCAAATGACTTTGCCATCCTTCATGAAGGTTTGTCCCAAACAAATAACTGGAGCCAAACTCATGGACTGAAACTAAATGCCTAAAATGGATCATCATATCCTTTAGGAAGTCATCTACCCCATGGAACTACCACATTGACAATATGCCCCTATGCGCTGGCCCAGCTGTATAGATTTGGGAGCTTGTGTGAATAATGACCTAACTTTTGACTAACGTGCATCCACTGTTGTAAGAAAGACCTTCTATATTGCACAGCTTATAAACAAAGGGAATCTGTCTAGATCTAGAGATGTCATCACCTCCTTTTACTCAGTCCTCATTAGGCATATCACTGAATGTAATGCACCCTTTAGCATGTATCTGTCCCGGCACATACAATAACTGGAACATCCACAGAAATCCTTTACTAAAAGAATACGAGGCCAAAACAATATGACCTATATGGGCCAACTCAAAGCCCTGTCACTGTACTTGGTATCCTGCAGACTGCTAACAGGTGACCTATGTCTGGCATGGAAGGCACCTTCCAACCAAATATTGATGGACCTACTGCACATCAGCAAGCCAAATGGTATCAAAAGCTATCTAAACCTCCTGTGCAACATCAACAGAATTGTTTGGAGGGAAAGACATATCTCACAGAGGATTCCATTGCTCTTTAACAGACTCCTCATCCACATAACACAAAGTTTCTCCTTGTCCATTTTCAAGCACAACTTGGATATATGGATGGGTAGCAGAAACTTTGCTCAGGACTACCCACTGTTCTCAGGGGCAGCTCCTAAAGGCTTTATCCCATGAACTGACCCCCTCAAATTATTTATGATATGATTCAAGTTATTCCTACTAGGGGTAATATATAATAATCAACCATAGGATTGGTAAGGCAAATCTTGCACCAGACATGGTAGGTTAAGTGAAGCACAAAAACAGAAACTGGCAAGGCTTAAAGTGTACCATAAAGGCAGCTAACCTGCTACTTATCTATCAACCTATGCATCTGCATTTAACATTCATCTCTGCAGCTAATCGTCATCTGCCACCAGCTGCTCTCTTAGTTGACTGGGTTTAGAGGATGCAACATAGCCTTCCACTGGGGAGTGAGATTGAGGGTGCAATGCTACACTGCTGCAAGGAATGTACTCCCTGTCCCCCTTCATCTCGCAGCAGCTTTTTGAGCTCCACAGTTGCTGCTTTCTGGAGGCACATATGCACCCTCCTACCAAACAGTATACCACTTGCTGTAAGTTAGGACTGCACCCCCCCAAAGATAGGCAAGCTGACTTCAGCCACTCAATGTCATCTCCTGCTCCATGGCTCCTCCAGTACGCATCCAGCACAGGCCAACTGGGATGTGCTAAAGGATTTATCCCTGTACACTGTGGCATCAGCATTCAAGATTTTTATTTTAATGTATTTGGTAGAATCCTTTTTTTTTAGTTCTTGAATAAGCCTGTGAAGATACTATTTACTCCTTTATAACTTCTTGTTCATATAAACAATTAACTGTTTCTTTATTCTTTTGTATTTACTTAACACAACCCTTACAACAAGAGAAGGAATTATTTCAAAACTGCAAAGTTAGAAAACAAGTTTTAGGTGGCAGCCCTAATAGTTCATTACACAATGTTATTTCTGGGACTGAAATATAAGAATGACATTTATTAGCCCTTTATTAGACATTCCTTGGGTTTTATATTACATGACTGATACTATGAGACTAAATGCCATTAGATCAAATTTGGAAGAATGATTGACACATATACTGAAAATCAAGTAACCCAAATATGAAATAACTTTATCTGTAGCTGTCATTTGAAGAAACATAGTTCTCTTATCCTTGTGTTGCAGATCAGCAAGACACCCAGTTACCAAACTCAACTGCATGACAAATTAACCCATGAAAAAATTAAATGCAAGTGTTTTGCATGGGAAAACCTTCTGCAGCCCTGAACTTATATATATACATCTACCATATTGCACAAACATGAGAAGGTTAAATTTCCCCCAGAAAAGGAGTATCTGCCAATGCACACCTAATAACTGTATCAGCAGTGATTTCCTATGAAAAAACTGCAGCTAGGGATATGTTCGGAGACTTGGTTATTCAAGCAGTTGCTACAAAAGGGACAGTAGAGCATCTGATTTTGCTTTTGACACTCTCAGGGAATTAATGTGAGTAAAGTTATGATTCCTTCTAACAGCTTCTGAGTCTACATGATTTTGTATTAGCAGACATGCTGGATATTTGATACTCCAGTAGTACATTGCACTGCTGTATGCACAGTGTTAAGTATGGAAAATACAACAGAGAGTTCATTTCCCTGTGATGTAGCAAGAGAAAATGCATATCTATCAAATAAACCTGATATCCAAACAGATACTACAGAACAGATTAAGGCTTTACAGTTTTAGCAGTGATTCAGTGTAACTGTAATAAACGGTGATACTTTGTATGGAGACAGCAATGCACCCTGCATTTCTCCTACCCCCTGTTAATATATTTAAACACAGAGGAAGCATGGTCTCAGAAATGGCTCAGACTTTGTTCCCTATTTGGGGAAAAATTAAATGTTTTCTCATTTAGTAGCACATCCCCTTGCATACAAACAAAGAGGGGTCCCCCGTATAAATATTTGTCGACATTTTATAGACTGTTCATTATATTCTTGTATTAATCTTCTGTTTTCAATCATATTGCCTTTCTATTTTCTAGATTTAGAATTCGGTCAGATAGCGGTGGTGGTGCTGCGGTAGCATTGTCGCCTCACAGTAAGACATTGTCCTGTTCAATTCTCAGCTAGAGCGTCTTCTGTGTGGAGACATGCGTGAATGGGCGTACCTCCATTGAAGATTGTGTGTCAAGGCTGGCAACTCGACACGTAAAAATCTACTGCCAATCATTAGCGGACCGGAGTTCCGCTGTGGCGACCCCTAACCGGGAAAAGCCGAAAGACACACACAGAATTCGGTCAGATAGCCTTCTGTAAACTGAACTGGAACCATATAGATAATACTGATTTATTTATTATTTCTTTATTGACATTTGATTACCAGAAATTTCGGACATGGTTAGATGCCCATTTTCCATTACCTAGCCATTATGTAACACCTCCAGGCAGCTTTCACCCACATTAGCTCCCAGTGTGCCATTAGCATTTTTACTTAAGTCTAAAGTCTCCATAACCATATTCTGTGCCCATTTGAAATCATCACTCCTCACTTAGTACTTAGTATTCCATTCTCCACCCACCAACAGTGTGATTTTCTAGTTTCCAGCTCATCTTAGCAATGGAAGGATCTGATAAGTTTCTTTCTATGAAACTTACCACTCATCAACTGTTTTCCCACCCACCAATAATTTCTCCAACCTACTAGCTTTTGTTTCACCCTTTGAAAATTTAAATTGTGTCACTTCTGGTCTTAATTCTTTCCACACATTTAGCAGTCTCCCCTGTCTCATCTCCTCAGCTGGGGCTTTTTGACTTTATCTGTGAAATTCAACTGCTCTAAACTTCGTATTCCCCTTTGGGGGTCTGGCAACACATTGAAGTCACCCAATCTTTCTTTAGTTCATACAAATTCTTCAAACAGTCAAGGAAAACTTCAGGTCTGTCAGCAATGAGCCCATAGAAGAGCTCAGTCAATCCTATGCCCCATCTCAGCCAACTGGTTTGTCAACCATCGGCCTTCCTCATCTTTAACAACTTTTACTGTCTTTCACTGGTCAGCAGCAGAGATATTAAACATTCTCACTTCTTTTTATATGTCTCCTTTCACCCAGTTTTAAGTTAACAACTTACAGCCCTCTTTTTATAACTGTTTTAACTCTTGGGATTTTAACTTAGTCTGCTGTAGAAAGATACAACCTAGCTCCTCCCTCTTCATATTTATCTACATTAACACTTTCTTCCTCTTTACTGGACTGTTAATCCCTGCATAATTTCATATTGTTTCCTTTTTAACCTCTCTAAACTGCACTTTTCCAGTGGAAATGACCCCAGCAGCCTTTGGGTCAGTAAGGTTCCAACCAAGACTCCTCACCTCCCCTTCCAAGAAGAAAAACTCACTGGCCATCATTGCCACCAGGGTCGGTGGCCAGTTAACACAGAGCTCCTCCAAACAGGAGATTCAGAAACTCAGTTCTTGAGTTTAACCCAAAACATATATGCACTTTTATGCTAATGTCCCCAATACAACTGAATCCCAAGAGATTGTCTCATATAGGTTCATAGGTTGGTTCATAGGTTGGTACTAGGCTATCAGCCCTAGGGCCTATACAAGACTAGCCATAACAATTCCCTGGCTATTTCTTCCCACATTATTTACTTTCCTGGACCCCTGTCTAGCAGGGTGACTGACGTGATCCCTGGGGTGAATTTCCTTTCTCCCATCCAATCGTCAAGGTTCCTCTTGAAGAGGTCCAAAGAGGCACTCTGCTTGACATGTATGGGCAATCTATTCCAGAGTCTGGGGAGTCTCTGGGTCAGGAACCTATCCCTCCAGCATGTTTTGTTTATTGTGATGACAAGGTTTAGATCCCTGGAGCGTGTAGCTCTGAGGGATTGGGATTTCTTTAAGTGTAGCATGTCCAACAGCTCTGGGTTTGACATGGCCTTGTATGTTAAGCAGAGATCGCCTCTGAGTAGACGATATGCGACAGAGTATAGCTGGAGTTTTTTAAGGCGGTCAGCATAGGGCACCTGCTTTAGGCCTGTGATTCTTTTAGTGAGGTATTTCTGAGGCCTTTCCAGTTGCTGCAGATGTCTTGAGAGGTACATATCAAATGGGGCGTTGTATTCTATAATGGGTCTAATGAGGGATGAGTACAGTGGGACAATGACCTCCTTTTTTCTGGATGAAAAGCCCTTCGTGATGAGGTGTGCCACATAGAAGGATTTCCTGACTGTTGTGGCGATGTGGTTATCGAAGGTGAGACCACTGTCCACCTGTGTCCCTAAGTCTCTTATCACACTTTCTGTGTTTAGTGTACTGCCACCTATATGGTAATTCATGAATACATGTTTTTTCCCAAAGGGGATAACAATACATTTCTTGGCATTGAGCTTGAGCCCATGGCTCTGGCACCAAGCATCTGTTTCTGTAAGGCCCTTTTGTAGAGTATCCACATCATTTGGGATTCAATAATGGCTCCCAGTTTGCAGTCATCTGCAAACTTTGTTAGCCAAAGTCCCTTAGTGTTGACCTGTACTTCAGAGAAGTAGATGCCAAACAAGAGCGGCCCCAGGACTGAATCCTGAGGTACTCCACTTGTCACTTGTCTGGAGCTGGATTTGGAGTCGGCTACTTTACAGTGTGGGTTCTATCAGTAAGCCATTTAGCAACCCATTGGGTGACATAGGGATTAATGCCCAACTTAGTAAGTTTATCTATAATTCCAAAGTGGGGGATGGTGTCAAAGGCCTTGGCAAGGTCTAGATAGGCTGTGTGGACCACCTTACCCTTGTCCATGGCTCTGGAGACTGATTCAAAGAAGTCAATCAGGTTCAGGAGACAAGATCGGCCCTTCACACACCCAAACTGGGTGGGGTCCAGTGTTTGAAGGTTGCCAATGTCTTTGTTTATAAGTTCCATGATAATACGCTCCATGGCCTTGCAGATAAGGCTTGTCAGACTGATGGGACGGTAGTTTCCGGGATCCAAGGTGGATCTCCCCTTGTGGATTGGGATAACTGTAGCTCTGCGCCACTCAGTGGGCACGAAACCTGAGGTGAGGCTATGATTAAACATGACACTTAGGTGAGGTGCCAGTTCATATGGGATAACAAAATGCTCTGTATAATACTCTTTCAAAGTCCATCAGTTTACTACCCTAGTAGTGACAGAGCACATATTCTCTGGTAGAAATCAACCTTAACAGCTTTCCTCTCTCGACGGCATTTCTTCCTCTACTAGAATCCTCTCAGCTCCTGATTTTCTCATAGAATTCTCCAATCAATCCATCTAGCATAACATTACATCCTCTTCCACACAAATTCACCCAAATCCTCAACAATACCTCGCTTCCTTCTACTTCTCCCAAATCACAAGCAGACACATTGCACCTTTTCCTAGAAGAGTTTCCTCTAGAATCTTCCCCTGGTCCTAATAACCTCTGCCTTGGTTTCTATATCACTGAAGAGATTTCAGTCAGTTCAGTAAAGCATGTCTACAGCCTTAGCCTTACAACTAGCACCATACCCTCTATCTGGAAATCTTTGCCAGACTTGTACCAAAAGATCACAAACCTGCCTCAGCCTCCCAATTCCAACCTACCTCACTACTTCCTTAATAAATTCCCTGAAAAAAATATTTGCAACCAATTTACCTTGACAAATATGGCTTACCTTCTTGGATGCACCCTGGCTTTTGGGCAGGTAGAAGCACCATTTCTTCTCTCTAGACACTCAAAGAAGGCAACTTCACTGGGCCAGTATTCATCGACCTTACCCAGCCCTTCAACCTGGTTGAATACTCCATTCTATTATCCCATTTAAAGGATATTTGTGTAAGCTCAGATTCTACCCAATAATTCAAATATTTCCTAACCAAATGAACTTTCACAGTTATACTTGGGCTTGCCTTATCATATACAGCCTTTGCTATTTCAGGGCTTCTTCCGGTATCATTTTTTGCAGCAATATCAATCTCCATTTTTTATAAGAAAACTGCCTCTTCACCTATCTCATCTAATCAACTCCTTTTATACTGATGACACGATTATCTAGAGATCCATCCTTTCTTATGGCCTACAGCTAAACAACAGGCTTTATTCTAAAACTCACTAAAGCCAGTAACCCTCTATATATCAAAGACCTAGACAAATACCTATTTGAATCCACCAGATTATTCAGATACCCTGGCATTTGGCATGACCAATCCCTCAACTTCCAAGACCACTTTCAGAAAATCAGATGCAAAGTCAACTACCACATTTTCTGTGCCATCAAGATATATCATTTCCTCTTACAAGCTGCTACATAAGCAACAGGCAAATGGTGTTATGCTTGTACAACTAGACTATGGCCTGCTATACTCACCAATGCCTTAACAGAAAAAAAAATTACCATCTTCCAATCTTTTTATAATACAATGTTCCAATTCATCACCATCTCTTCTTGGTGGGAACATCACAGCAACATCTTGAAAAAGGAAAATGTTCTACCCATTGTAGGCAGAGCCAGCCTCTTTCCTGACACCCTTCTCTTCAAATTCCTTTTCCAAGGCACACTATCCCTCTTAACTATGAGGCTAACTACACCCATCCCACACTACAACCTAAAATTCCAATCCACTAATGGTCCTACCCCCATAACTCCATCCACCGAACTTCGGACCACAGCTTCTCTATTCTTGCTCCTTTGTTGTGTCATTCATTGCCACACAATTTTACTAAAATCAGAGACTACAAACATTTCTGACCGCCGTTCAAAAAATACCTAACTGAACAATGACAGAACACAGGCCATGTAACCCAACTCCCAAGGTTGCACTATTACATTCTTACCAGAAAACCTTGTCTACTTAATCTCCTAACCTCTCCAATATATAAACTCAAACTCACTGCTTACCCATCTGCCATACCCATTGGCCACTAACTACAATGTCCACTTCTCCTGTTACTACCTCTACTAATTTAGCTTTCTATTATTCAGCTTCTACTTTCTTCACTGCTGAAATTGCTCTCCACACTTGCATATACTATGTCTGTTCTTTTGGCTGGAGCACTTTTACTTCCCCTGTAATACCTGCAATACCTGTATTATGCATTGCATACTCCAGATGCCACTACTTTTTAAACTTTTTTGTAAGCAAGTGTACATTTTTATTACTATTATTATTATTGTTTTTTGCATTTACATTACATCACTATACTGTATAATTTAGTTAGACCTTTAATCTTACTTTACTGTTTTTACTATGATAGTAACCCCAACTGAGCCTGCAGATGGTCACATTTGCTCAGTGTTCTACCCCTGCAAACACAACTGAATTAAATAAATAAAGTGTTGCATCTCATTATGATTGTTCCTAAACATCAAATCCAAAAGAGTTTTCTTGATTGCGATGGTATTTCTCAGCCACTGAGAGAGATTGTTGTCATTTTTTGAAGTCAGAATATAAACATATGTGCAGCAGTACAGCACAACATTTATTTATTTATTTAAATGCACTATACCATCCAGGTGAGTGAGTGACTGCACTTCTCATTCTATAGTGGACCTGTCTAGTTTGCAAGAGGTCTGGCATTATAGTCTGAGAGGTCTATGAATCGTAAGTTTCCCAGGAATCTTGACCACTACATATGTATATAACAGCCATTTTAAGTCTAGCAGCAGAAATGTTCACTTCCTTACAACAGATGTTAAAAGAAGGATAACTAAATCCTAGAATGGGAAACATAATCCAAAATGATTCTTATTTATTAATTGTTTTACTCAACCTTCCCTGCTGCTGACCATCAGCTGCCACTTGGTTCTCTCCTAGTTCATCAAATTTACTGGACCCACCTTAGCCAGCCTCAGTGTTCAACCCTGCTCCATCCCAATCTGGGGCCAATGAAGAGCTCAAGAATGCTGGCACACTTTCATATTGTTGTTGGGGAATGGGACCTAATTCCTTCCCTCTCCCATCCCTTTGCAACCCTGTGAGCTGCAATTTGCATGCTGTGTCAGCAGGAATAAGTATACTTCCACACATGCTCAAGTAGTACATCAGCTTTGCAGCACAGAGCTCACCAGACTCATACCAGTTCTAGTTTTATTGCAGAAAGCATAGGCTGTCTCGCTTCCTCCTGCATGTGCAAGCCAACATTCTCCACAGACTCTCTCCTCCCCTGATGTGGCATCTCTAGAGCCCTTGCCTCTAATTGAAAAGAGATCATTTGGGTAGCTGTAAGGATTTATCCCTTTGTGCCATAGGGACACATTCAGGGCACTTTTTTCTGGCATGTTAGCCTCTCAATATAGCATGACATCATACAAACTAAAAAGCCATCATAAAACTACACAGGATTTAAACACACATGGGCACAGCATTCCTGAAATGCACAACTTCTTCTTTTTCTTTTGGTTGTTCCCATTAGGTGTTGCCACAGCGGATCATCCGTTTCCATTTCTTCCTGTCCTCTGCATCTTGCTCTGTCACACCAACCACCTGCATGTCCTCCCTTACCACACCCATAAACCTTATCTTAGGCCTTCCGCTTTTCCTCTTAACTGGCAGCTCCATCCTTAGCATCCTTTTCCCAATATACCCAGCATCCCTCCTCAGCACATGTCCAAACCAACGCAATCTTGCCTCTCTGGCTTTGTCTCTAAACCGTCCAACCTGGGCTGACCCTCTAATATACTTATTCCTAATCCTGTCCACCCTCATCACACCCAGTGCAAATCTTAACATCTTTAACTCTGCCACATCCAGCTCTGACTCCTGCCTTTTTGTTAATGCCACTATCTCCAACCCATATAACATAGTTGGTATTGCTACCCTCTTGTAGACCTTCCCTTCACTCTTACTGGTACTCGTCTGTCACAAATCACTCCTGACACTCTTCTCCACCCACTCCACCCTGCCTGTACCTCCTCTTTACCCCTCTTCCACACTCGTCATTACTTTGAACTGTTGATTCCAAGTATTTAAATTCATCCACCTTCACCAACAATACTCCCTGCATCCTCACCATTCCTATATCCTCCCTCTCATTCACACACAAATATTCTGTCTTAGTCCTGCTGACCTTCATTCCTCTCTAGTGCATATTTCCACCTCTCCAGGGTCTCCTCAACCTGTTCCCTACTCTCAATACA
>NC_056741.1:1610717332-1610779832 GCF_019279795.1 Protopterus annectens
CACCCAGGATACCAACACTTATTCTATTCCAGCACAAGTACATACTGAAACAAATAAAAGACAAACCATATTACTCTTTTCCAAGTATAGGCAGGGGGGCAATCCCCCATGAACCCCCACACTTCCTGCTACTTAAATATATCAACTCCAAGATTGCACTTTAGTGTAGTGAAGTGCAATCTTGGAGCTGATATATTTAAGTAGCAGGGGGTGTGGGGGTGCAGCCACCCACATCGGGGGTGCAGGGGGGCTTGTCCCCCTGCCTATACTTGCAGAACAGTAATATGTTTCTGTATGTTGTTCTGCTGTAATACAGTTGTGTTGCTGTACTGTGTTTTTTTTCAATATTTTGAGTACTTCGAGTGTTCAGTGTTTTGAGCTTTAGAAATTTTGGTCTCAGTATTTTGAGTTTAGGGATTTTGAAAAGCAGTATTTTGAAGTGGACTCATATATATGTATATATATATATATATATATATATATATATATATATATATATATATATATATATATATATATATATATATATATATATATATATATACACATATATATATATATATGTATATACAGAGCTAGCAACATCTATGAAGGAAAGCTCTGGTTGATGATTTTTTTACAGTCGGAGAGATAAAGTAAAGTGCTCACTTTCTTTCTATACCTATCCATCTATGAATATTATAATATAATATAATATGATTATATGACACATTGTCAACTCATTATATCAACTTACACTATATCAACCAGAAATAGTGAAAACATAATTAATTTAAAAAAAATATGTATGCAAACTCCAAGACCAAAAAACATTGGCAAAGTCCACACCCCACTGTGTAGTCATCTCACAAAACAAATGCCAGCATGTTACGATGAACTGCCATTCAACAAAACAATTCTCCTAGCTAAACATCCCATGCACAAATGTACAATCAAACACATGGAACCCATATCAATGTGTGTGTTATATATATATAGATATATATATATATATATGTATAGACATATATATATATATATATATATATATATATATATATATATATATAGACATATATAAGGGTCTTGCATTTGGTATTAATTCTTGTTTGCTGACATCTATTTAATTGACTCATTTGGACCTAATATGCAGATGATCAAAAGGTTTGTGATATCATTAATCCCCAGGAAAGGGGATATTCCATTTCCTAGGGATTGTGCAATCTTGGCGTTAGTATATATAAATATCAGGGGGTGTGGAAGGCAAAGTTCCCACAAATGGGGGTACAGGGTGGCTTGCACCTATATAAAACAATGGGGACAATTTAATAAAGCCTACATGTTGTTTTTTTATCTGTGTAGACATTGGGCCACAGTGCTTGCATGGCCGCGGACATTTTTAGATTCAGTAAGCGCTGCTCCGTGGCGCACATACACGCACCAACACGGAAACTTCTGTGGCATGCAAATCATCTCATAAGCAGGTGAATGTCATGCAAATGAGGCAGGTAGAGCAATCCAGCATGCAGATAAGGATCTCTTGAGTCCACGTGTCAATGTCTGTAGTATACATGGAAAAATTACGTGTACAGGAGTGTAGATAGACAAAAGGGGTTGTAAGAATGTAGATATTTCGACAGAAATGTCATGCCACATACACGAGTGAAACTATCATCCTGTATGTGAGAAAAATTAAAGGAAATAAGTTAAATTAATATATTTTTTAATACCAAAAGTCATATAAAGAGGATACACCAGGACAATCGAAGCCAACCAATATCCAGATAAGAACTTTTATTAAAGCAGATCTAAAATGAGTGAGCGCTTTCACGTCTCCTGGACGTTTCATCAGACTTAAATGAACATCACTAGAGTATAGCTTTATATAATAGCCAAATAACTCCTATTGGAGAGAATAATGTAATGTTTCAATCAAAGACAATTAGTTGTTAAAAGAGAAATACAGTGTAGATAAACCACTTTGTTACTGGTAAATACTACTTATTTTCTATAGTCAACATATGAACATATACAGAAAAATGACTTATATATACAATTTCAAAAGTGCCTGTGCTTATCAAAATTTAATATAAAAAATAATAATAAATATGAAAATACACATACTATTAAAACACTTTAAGAATTTTTGTAGTTAAAAACTTACTATTTATGTTTAAAAGGCCTATCTGCCAAATAAGGTCTCAAAGAAATTTTATCATTAAGACCATGACCTTTATCAGCTGCTAGCTTAAGTATCCATTTAATCTCTCTCTTCTCCACATTATTACGTATACTTCCTAGCCTTTCAGTATTATAAACATGTTCCAATACTAGGAAACTAAAGGTATGTGTGCTGTCTCTATGTAGCACATGATTAGCTACTGCATTAGTCTCATCTTCTTTGTTGATGGCATAAATATGTTCCCTAATGCGCTCCCTTAGAGACCTAGTAGTCATGCCTACATAAAAACATTGACATTTGTTACACTGAGTTAAATAAACCACGTTCCGGGTTTTACAATCTGCATAATTAATAAACTCATATCTTTTACCTGTATCTGGATGTATAAATTCATATGAATTCTTAATATAACTGCATTGATTACAAGTACGACATGCTTGTGTGCCTTTCCTTTGTGTTCTCAAGCCATCATATCTATTATGATTGTAACATAATAACCTCTTCAGGGATTTGGTATTCTTATAACTGAATGAGGGTTTATCTCCTACTATTCTCATAATGTTTTCATCTAATTGTAGAATATTCCAATGTTTTTTAATAATATCAACTATAGAAGAATTATTGTTGGTATATGATATTGCTAGTCTCTTTTTATTAGTGTTAGCACGATCATCATTAGTCCTGGCTGAGGGTGTATTCCTATTTATATATGGTTTATCCTTTCTATCACGTTCTATACCAAAAAGCCCACTAAGTTCCCTCTTATGGTAACCTCTGACTGTAAATTCATCTTCCATATTTTTAATGGCTTCAGTAAACTTTGAATCCTCACTAGTAATTTTTGAAAAATGTGCTGCTTGGTTCTTAATAACATTCTTATATACATGTGGGGGATGCATACTGTCTCTATGAAGTATATTATTCCTCCTGAAAGGTTTAAGAAAAACCTCAGTTGTAAGTCTCCCTCCTTCTTTACTTATTAACACATCTAAAAATTCAATTCTAGTCAATGATGCTGTATCAGTCAGTTCTAAAAATGTGGAAGTACCATTAATATATATAATGAACTCTCTTAAGGTAGCAAGGTCCCCTCTCCAAACCAAAAAAACATCATCTACAAATCTCATGTAATATCTAATATGTTCAGAGTAGTTTTCATGTCCCAACACATACATGGATTCCCAATATGCTAAAACTAAGTTAGCATATGAATTGGCACAAGATGTGCCCATCGCTACTCCCTTAACTTGAAGGAAGTAGCTGCTGTGAGAAGTAAAAACATTATTGGAGAGGACTAAATCTAATAACATAGTAATCATGATAATTTTATTATTAGACATCCCTTTCTGTAATAAAAACAATCTTAAGTATTCTATACCAACATCATTAGGAATACTTGTAAATAAAGCTGTAACATCCAAAGTGACTAGATAATCTGAATCCTTAACTTCATCCATTCTATTATGAGAAGCTAAAGTTTCTAAAAAATGTGTGTCACGAAGTATAAATATAGTTTCATCTACTATTGGTCTAAGTTTTTCTCCAAGAATATAGAAATACTCTCTGTGAGCCATCCTTTTCCCAAAACTATCGGTCTGAATGGAGGATCATGCAAAATGCTATGAATTTTAGGAAGAGCTCTAAACACTGGAACCAAGGGTTTCTCAATTAAAAAATATTGATATAAATTTTCATCTATCATATAATATATCAACATATCATAAAGGTTGGCATACATTGTTTTAATAAGCTTATCTAAACCAACAGAGTCTAATTTAACATATGTATTGGTATCAGACAACAAGTCTATGACTTTATTGTCATAATATACTTTATCTAGAACTACTGTGGCTCCTTCCTTGTCGGCAGGTCTAATAATAATATTAGGATTATTTTTAAGACTATTAAGAGCTAACCTCTCATCCTTCGTTAAATTAAAAAATTCTGGTTTGATATTATTATTTTCAAAATTCAATAAAAAATCATTAACACAAGCTTTCTCAAAGCTGTCTAACAGAGAATGCGAAGGTGGTATGTATACAGATGGTTTCCTGAAGGCAAAATTCATTACATGGGCTTCATCATTCTTAAATTGTAATGCTAAAGCAATATTCCTAGTAAATTGCTTAATATCAATAATAAGCTCACTTACATCCACACTCTGAGAGGGGATGGATGAAAGACCTCTATTTAAAACAGATAATTCATGATTAGTTAAACTATATGTTGAAATATTAACTACTAAGTCCTCTGTACTGGTTTCAATGACTTGCATTGAAACTCTAACTGACCTTCTGAAAATTTACGTTTCCTTGTTTTGTATTGAGGACTCCAATTCAGTTTGTTCTCCGCTCGAAAAGGCAAAGGAAAATGGAGGTTGGTAATATCTTTAGCTGTATCACAAGAATTTTCCGTAACTGGTCCCATCGTCTTCCTACGAACTACTTGTTCATTGTTCCCTATATTGTCTCTGGGTTGGCATACTATAGATGAGAACAAAGACGAAGGCGAACCTGATGACTGTTCCTCGCTACATACTCCTGTTGCAACCGTAGTAACATAACCGGAAGATGAACCTGATGACTGTTCCTTGCTACATGCTCCTGTTACAACCGCTGTAACAGAACCGGAAGTGGAGGGAGGCAAATCTAGTCACTTTGGATGTTACAGCTTTATTTACAAGTATTCCTAATGATGTTGGTATAGAATACTTAAGATTGTTTTTATTACAGAAAAGGATGTCTAATAATAAAATTATCATGATTACTATGTTATTAGATTTAGTCCTCTCCAATAATGTTTTTACTTCTCACAGCAGCTACTTCCTTCAAGTTAAGGGAGTAGCGATGGGCACATCTTGTGCCAATTCATATGCTAACTTAGTTTTAGCATATTGGGAATCCATGTATTTGTTAGGACATGAAAACTACTCTGAACATATTAGATATTACATGAGATTTGTAGATGATGTTTTTTTTGGTTTGGAGAGGGGACCGTGCTACCTTAAGACAGTTCATTATATATATTAATGGTACTTCCACATTTTTAGAACTGACTGATACAGCATCATTGACTAGAATTTAATTTTTAGATGTGTTAATAAGTAAGGAATGAGGGAGACTTACAACTGAGGTTTTTCATAAACCTTGCAGGAGGAATAATATACTTCATAGAGACAGTATGCATCCCCCACATGTATATAAGAATGTTATTAAGAACCAAGCAGCACGTTTTTCAAAAATTACTAGTGAGGATTCAAAGTTTACTGAAGCCATTAAAATATGGAAGATGAATTTACAGTCAGAGGTTACCATAAGAGGGAACTTAGTGGGCTTTTTGGTATAGAACGTGATGGAAAGGATAAACCATATATAAATAGGAATACACCCTCAGCCAGGACTAATGATGATCGTGCTAACACTAATAAAAAGAGACTAGCAATATCATATACCAACAATAATTCTTCTATAGTTGATATTATTAAAAAACATTGGAATATTCTACAATTAGATGAAAACATTATGAGAATAGTAGGAGATAAACCCTCATTCAGTTATAAGAATACCAAATCCCTGAAGAGGTTATTATGTTACAATCATAATAGATATGATGGCTTGAGAACACAAAGGAAAGGCACACAAGCATGTCGTACTTGTAATCAATGCAGTTATATTAAGAATTCATATGAATTTATACATCCAGATACAGGTAAAAGATATGAGTTTATTAATTATGCAGATTGTAAAACCCGGAACGTGGTTTATTTAACTCAGTGTAACAAATGTCAATGTTTTTATGTAGGCATGACTACTAGGTCTCTAAGGGAGCGCATTAGGGAACATATTTATGCCATCAACAAAGAGGATGAGACTAATGCAGTAGCTAATCATGTGCTACATAGAGACAGCACACATACCTTTAGTTTCCTAGTATTGGAACATGTTTATAATACTGAAATGCTAGGAAGTATACATAATAATGTGGAGAAGAGAGAGATTAAATGGATACTTAAGCTAGCAGCTGATAAAGGTCATGGTCTTAATGATAAAATTTCTTTGAGACCTTTTTTGGCAGATAGGCCTTTTAAACATAAATAGTAAGTTTTTAACTACAAAAATTCTTAAAGTGTTTTAATAGTATGTGTATTTTCATATTTATTATTATTTTTTATATTAAATTTTGATAAGCGCAGGCACTTTTGAAATTGTATATATAAGTCATTTTTCTGTATATGTTCATATGTTGACTATAGAAAATAAGTAGTATTTACCAGTAACAAAGTGGTTTATCTACACTGTATTTCTCTTTTAACAACTAATTGTCTTTGATTGAAATATTACATTATTCTCTCCAATAGGAGTTATTTGGCTATTATATAAAGCTATACTCTAGTGATGTTCATTTAAATCTGATGAAACGTCCAGGAGACGTGAAAGCGCTCACTCATTTTAGATCTGCTTTAATAAAAGTTCTTATCTGGATATTGGTTGGCTTCGATTTTCCTGGTGTATCCTCTTTATATGACTTTTGGATTTTTTTGACTTTTTGAAGGGGATACCTTATCCTGGTTCGTGTTTATATATATATTTTTTCTCATATTTTTTAATACTCTGACCATGTTTGAGAGGTGTGCTGCAGTGGGCAAACATGCTTAATAGAGAAAAGAAAATTGGAAAAAATTAATTAGTATGTGACAGAAATGCATTACAGGGCTGTACATGGAATCCCTATAATGGTGCATTGGTGCTGCTGTTAACATGGTTGGGCTCTGAAGCATGTAGTTTCCAGGCTGAGAGCTTGGATACATATGCAAATGAGGTGGCGGTACTGATTAACAGAAAGGAGTAATCATGCCCACATATCCCCTTAATGTAGGCTTAGACCAATGTTGCTGTTTACACAGGAGGTAGCTGACACAAGGAGGGGGGATATCTACTTCTTAGCTCATTTCAGCTTAGGTGGGCATGTTTGTGTGATGCGCCGCTTGGCTGAGCGTCTCCCTACAGGGGTGTGTGTCCACTATCTTCTAAGCTTTGTTTACCTTCCATGTGTGTGTTTGTGTGGGGTGCCGCTGTGCAGAACGTGTTTAAAAAAATGCATTTAATTAGTTTTGACACTTGTTTAAGCTAAAATAGAGTCTTTAAATGATTTTAATTATATTGTAGGCAGGTGGAATGCATCATAGTTACCCAATCACACATTCTGCACCTACAGCAGAGCTCTATAAAGTATGCATACACCCTACATTCTGATTTTTCCCCAATACTCTGCACCATTGGAGTACAGACTTGGGAATTTTAACTGAGAAAATGTTAGGGCCTGCTGCAGGTTTGCTGCACCTGTATGTGCTAGATGCTGAAGCCAATGCTGCTGCTGCTAATAGCCTTAGACAGAGAAGGAGAAGAGTGTTCAGGCCCAGGGTAACCTTCCAGGTGCTTCATGAACTGGGGATTGTAGAGTGCTACAGGGTGGAAAGGGACATAGTACAAGAACTCACTGAGCTCTGCTGCCCTCAACTCAGACCCAGAGCCAACAGAGGGGGACCCATGCAAGTGGAAACAAAGGTATGTGTAGCCCTTAGGATACTAGCTATAGGTACTTTCCAAAGACCACCTGGGGACATGATGGGGGTTTCACAGGTGTCAGCATCCAGGGCACTCCACTGGTACCTTGATGCCATGCTACCACATGCTAGTGAGCACATTTTTCCCCTCACCAGTGAGGTGAGGGCCAGCAATATGCAACACTTCTGCCATGCAGCACACTATCCTGAAGTACTGGGTGCCATAGATTGCACCTATGTACACATCAAGGCACCACCCAGAGAAAAGGGCAGAATCTACATCAACCACACTGCCAGATCATATGCAATTCCCAGGGGATTAACATGAATGTGTGTGCTGGCAGCCCTGGCAGTTATAATGACTCTCATATCTAGTATGCATCACAGTTGCACCACATGTTTTCTAGGGAGGACATTGCACAAAGCCATTTGCTGAGGGATCCTAGCTATGTCCTGGAACCATGGAAGATGATACCTATGAGAAATGCACACACACCCATGGGAAATGCCATAATGAGGCACACACACAAACTGTATTTGGGTTTCTGAAGTCACTGTTCTGGTGCCTTGATATATCTTGTGAAGCCCTGCAGTACTTTCCAGCCTCATGTGCTCATATGTTCACAGTATGTGCTATGATACACAATATGATCCTGTGGAAATAGCTACAGCAGGATCAGCAAAGGGAAGGGATACCCATCCCCCCACCACTGCCTAGGTCACCAAAACCACAGTCACAGGGTGACTCGGAGGAGGAACCCCTGATGATGTCCCTGTAGGCAGACATAGGCGTGCCAAGTACATCCTGGCTTTGGGTAAAAGACAACATTTAGCACATTCACTGACAACCTAGGGCCCTAGAGACTGACACCTTACTCATACTCACATACATACTGTAAAATTGATGCCAAGCAGCCCACACAACTTGTACTTATCCCTGCATTAGCTGCATGCTGCTTGCATCAGAAAGAGTCAGCCGTGAACTACAGTTCTGTCAACTGCTTCATTTGCAATGCAAGTCCCTAACTTGCACACTACTTGTAGGGATTATAATAATATGCTATTGTATGTATGGATTTGCTGCATTTATGCAAGTAAATATAGTGGGGTATTTGGTCACAAGTAACATCCGCATTGGGCTACAGTTACCTATTCCACTAGTATGTGTTCCTTAATATTCACTAGGCCTCATGTTTAGAATATGCACTACATCAGTCAAGGGAGATGTTAAACAGTGGAGTCACATGATAGTTGGACTACTGTGTATCCCAGCAGAACATGTGGTGTTTATCCTCCACACCCAACATAGCAGTTTCCCCATATAACTGCTTAAACAGGAGGTTATCAATGGTATATGATCAGTCCAGGCAAACTCAGGGCAGTAATATAGAAATTGAGCACACATGGTATGTTTCACTTAATGTAGCAATAACAATGTACATCTGTATGCTGTTGATTCTGTGATGAATGACTATTGTCTGTCTGGCAGCATGTGTGGCTCAATGGACTAGAGAAATTAGCTTGGGTGATGCCATTAATGGTTCACATCTTGAGGTATATGCATCGTTTGCATGTGAGGCATTATTATGTTGGTGTTGTCACAGACTGCCATGGACATTTTGAGTGAAGTGCACTAGTGCAGAAACAGGGATGGGATCAGTGTCCATAACACACAAAATCCCGGACTGGAGTGTACATAGTTGTGGCCTGGAGTTACTTTTTAAGTACTGACAGTCCCACTGGGCATGCCCATACACTTAGTTAAATGGAGCACACCCTGTTGCCCCTTTATCAAAATGACTTGTTATGTATAGCTATGTCTATATTTACATACGTATATGTATACATATGCGTCTGTCACTTTCTCTGTCTCTCACATACATAGTATATGTATTTCTATTTATTTTCAAATATATATATATATATATATATATATATATATATATATATATATATAAACGTACATCTTGGTCTCTCCCCATATATCTGCATAACACATATACATATGATACACACACACAGCTACATTTATATATACACCCCTGTTCTATACAGAAATATTTGTGTGGATGTCTGTATTGTCCTACATACCCAAATACTGGTGAGTAAAGCTACATTATCACACATATATGATGTTGCTCAAAGGATTCAAAGTAAGGGCTTAGCAGTACATAATACACTTACCTACAGAACCCTGTGCCTGCTGGGTGTCACCACATCAACAGCAACAGGTGAGCAGGTGGTGTTATTTATAACATTGTCTGTGCACACATGGACAGGGCACATTGTCCCTGTCCACAGGCTTGCCCATCCAAATACAAACAGCTACATACAGCCATACTGGTAACTGTAGACACATAGCTAGGATAATAACAGTTATCTCACTGTTAGGATACTAGATGCAGATAACAGTATGAAGCAATATCACTCTGCAGGCCACAGTTGCTGTTCAACACAAGCCTAGTTTGTGTAATCCACAAGTAGTTTGCCTGCAATAAGATATAAAACAGACATCAGCTGTGGCACGCACAGTAAGTACTGTTATCTATAGTGTGTAAGACTAGATAATTAGGTGTTATAATCTCACTGCAGGCTACTTGGTGCATATGTGTGTATGGGTATCCCCCTGCCAAACAACTGAGAAACTCTCATTGGTTATCAAACTGCAATGGTTATGCACATTGTGGTCCTGTAAGTTGCTTCTGGCTTCCAAACTGCTGTCTTCTACAAGGCCTGATGATGTCATCTACATTAAGACTACCAGCTGCAACTGCCACATCCAACTTAAGCAATGGTGCATGTGATAAGTGTGGTGATCTATAGTTTCTAAGACTATATGGGTAGGGGCTCAAATCTGACTGCAAGCCACTTGGTGTGTGTGTGTGTGTGTGTGTGTGTGTGTGTGTGTGTGTGTGTGTGTGTGTGTGTGTGTGTGTGTGTGTTTATGTATCCTTCTGCCAAACAACTGCAAAACCCACATTGGCTATCAAACAGTAATAGTTATGCAACTTTTGGCCCTGTAAATTGCTGCTGCCTTCCAAACTGCCCTCTTCTACAAGGCCCAATGATGTCATCTGCCTTAAGATTGCCAACTGCCATTATAGCATCTGACTTAAACTGTGGTGCAGGTGATAAGTACTGTGAATTATAGCTTGTAAGACCTATATAGGTCAGGTTCTAATCTCACTGCAGGCCATTTGGTGCACAGTTATGTATGTATCCTCTTGCCTAACAACTGCAAAACTCACATTGGCTATTGCACTGCAATGGTTATGCACTTTTTGGCCTTGTAAGTTGCAAGTTGCTGCTGGCTTCTAAACTGCCCTCTTCTACAAGGCCTGATGATGTTATCTACCTTAAGATTACCAGCTTCCATTGCAGCATCTGACTTAAGCCATGGCATAGTCTATAAGTACTGTGATTTAGAGTTTGTAAGACCTACGCAGGTAGGGGTTCTAATCTCACAACAGGCTACTTACGTGTGTGTGTATCCCTCTGAGAAACCCTCATTGGCTCTCAAACTGCAATGGCTATGCACTGTTTGGCCGTGTAAGTTGCTCCTGCCTTCCAACTAACCTCTTCAACAAGGCCTGATGATGTCATCTATTTTAAGACTACCAGCTGCCATTATAGCATTCAACTTAAGCTGTGGCACATGTGATAAGTACTGTGATCTATAGTGTGTAAGACTGCATACGTAGGGGTTATAATCTCACTGGAGGACACTTGGTGCATGTGAGTCCATTTAGCATAAATATGATCATTTCAGTAACTTACAAAGAGGTAAGCTTTTGCAGAAGTTTAGTTGTAGCAGGTGATGTGGCCCTCCAAATGCCTGACCACTACTTGGCCTGCTTATTTCATCAAGCATATGTCCTAAACCAACAGTACTATCAGACATGAGGTGTGTTGCATGCATCACGTACTGTGATCTGTGCTGTGTACGATTACATAGGTAAGTGTTCTAATCTACATACAGCCAACTTGAACTATGTGTGTGCCATGCCCTGTAAGCAGTAATTGGAAGTGGTGCTCTCCTCAATGTAGCCATATTTGTGTGTGTGGCTGCTAGAGCAACTTACACCAGCTTATGGAACCATAGGACATTTGAACCTCACCAGCATAATGGCCATACAACTATCACAGTCATAGACAACTGTATACCCTTGTTTACATGATCAGCATATATTGCCCCAGTCCAAGAAGGACACTGGCAGAAGCCCTGATTTGAAATGATGGTTGTCCAGGCAGTCATACAGATGCCATGTGCTGAGTTGCACTGAAGTGCTCTGCTTGCCAATAGCCAGGGTTCTGTTTCAAATGTGGGTTAAAGTCTGCTACACAAATCTTTCTCACCATCATGTATTTTTAACGTCACATATAAGGTTAATGTCCTTCCAGTGATTAATCCATATACTATGTCATCTACAGATGTGCAGCATTTACAGTCAAGCACGATCACACATTGCCCCGTATGCAAGGCAGAGATCACCTCTGAGTGGTCTATGTGCCACAGGCTACAATGACATTCATTTCAGATGATTCCCATTGAACACGTGCTGAAGACATGAAGATCCATTGTGAAGGACCATACTGTTGTGTGCAAGTGCCAGTACTGCCTAAAAAAGGTCCATTGCCAAATGGCCATTGCACTCAGATATTGGCATGCTGAGGGAAGTGTACATGGAGGTTATCAGTATGTCAATTATGGGTGATTGTGCCCTCAGCTATGACACATGATTTCCGTCATACCACTGGAGAGACATGGTGCTCTCAGGCACATTAGGTGTAAACCTATGTGGCCATGTCTGTGTGCCCATTTTCTTACCCCTGAGTATGTATATCACATGCTGTGACTGATGTGTTACCTACCAGGTACATAGGTGTTAGTGATGAAAATGATACTACATATATATTTGCATGCAATTTATGGCTATTACTATGTCAACAGGCATTTGTTCATCACTACCCTCTTACAGGCTACTGACATAACTCACAGACTCCATGAGTCCTCACACTTTGCAGGCATCAGCCAACATTGTTAGCCACAGACAGTCAGTATTCACTTGTGTCATGGTTAAATGGATTTCAAGCAGTAGAGGACACAGGACTCATCATGTGGAACACTGCTGCTTACAGATCAGCTATTGGAGGCAGATGTCCCTATGCTGAGTATATGTGCCATCAATGGGCCACTAAGTGACCCCTACAATGATAGCACCGTGGATGCCTAAGTGGGTGCTTTCTAAATGATGCCTGAGTGGCAGATATAGTCAGATGGCTTGGCTCAGTCCAAGGGGTTCTAGGACCTGATGTCCCCTCACCCAGGTTATTGGTCACTGCCTCGGAAATGCCCACCATGTTTAACAGTCATGATCCCCCTATCAGAGATCCAAACTGTGTACAGTCAACTGTGTGCAGACCACATATACATGTGCTGATCAGCTCCATGATGATTGCCCCTTTGGCCATACATATATTGATATTCAGGCAAAGAGATCTATAGTTCTGGTGGTCAGTGCATGCACCATCTCCATGCAAGAGTATAATAGTTGCTATTGTCCAGTCAGCTGGGGTCCAGCCTGTGGTTTCAGTATGATTGCAAGGTGTTCCCAATGGTGTTAGTAATCCTTGACACATCCCATGTAGGATGCAGCCTGGGATGTTAGCATGTCCAATAGATGCTGTGTATCCTCCATACAGAGGCCATTTGTGACCTGCTCTGTAGATATGGAAGTTATGGGATAGGTTGTATTAATGTCATGTGTCACATGTGATGAGGATAGGGGAGTGAAGATGATGCAGAACATGTGAGACTACAGGTTAGCTATGGGTACAGACCCATTCTATGTAGCATCATTAAGTATGAGTTTGCTAACAATCTGGGCCTGTGCATTGAGCTAACACATGTAACTACACTGTGCATTGTGGTTCTGCTTTGTGTGGTTGGCTAATTTTGTCACTTACTATGTCTGCACAACATCACAACACTATGTAGTTGTTGTAGCCGAGGAGGTTGTGTCACTATTTTAGGGGGGCACCCTCACCCTAACTGTCACACAACAATGTCAACCTCCTATTGTACAGCTGATAATGCCAGTTGTCCACCAGGCAGGTCTGCTGTGCCACAAGGAGCCTGTGTTCCTCCTAACAGGTACACCAGAGTCCATGCAGTTGTAATACTGCTGTCATAATTCATGGACATACAGCTCTGCATACATGCCATCCCATCAGGGGGTGGAGGTGCTGTCAAGCTAAGTAAACCATCACGCAGGAGGTAATAAATGGCTTTGTTGAAATATATGTCTGTATTGTCTGCAAGGGGGTTAGTGCTGATAGTTTTAATGACACTGATCTGTGGTCAGATCCCACCAGGGAGACCTCACATTAGGGAGCTGTAGTGGTTACCCATATTAGTAAACACGTTGCAGTAGATTGGTTCTCCTTGGCAGGATGTCATTGCATTGCACCAGGATAATGTAGTTAAGGATGCAGACTAACCTTTGGGCAAGTGAGCTGCAGCATGACTAAGTAACACAGCTGGTGGTCGCTTAATGCCACCCAGAACATGGTGTAATTATATATCTTGGTAGACACATATACATACAAATATGGCTATTGCTTGATTATGTGCACTTCCAGTACTGAATGGCACCTGCATTGTCCCTGGAAAGTCACAGCGTTTCACAAACTCTGTATCTGTATCTATCCTTAATGAGTATGCATGCACCACCTGCATTACCTTAAACACTGTCATTTTGAGGTGTGAAGATGTGGATAGACATGTAGTCTGGTATGGCTGTGGTGCTGTCCAGCCTTGAGCCAGATATCCTTGACTGCACACATGTCTGCATAATCCTCAGTGTTGCCATACCCACCATGAAGCAGCATAACCATGATGTATAAAGACGGTGTTCTCATTGCCAAATTTTCCAATAAACACTTTATTTCAATAATTAATTGATGATTTCACTAGGGGGAGGGGTATTTAAAGAGGATTGCTCACTTTGTTTTACATATCTGATGAAATCTTTGGGATTAAGGCAAAAACACTGTATTCATTTTGGTGCGTTAAGGAAGTTGAATAAAGAGAGCATCCCTCAGGCATTATTGTGTGGCCATTTCATCTGGTATCGTTCTCAAGTGTGCATTTGTGTTTTCTTGGTTTGTGGTACTACTGTTTAGCACACTTGTCTGTTGTTGTTTTTTTTATGTTGTGTTTTTGTGTCATAGGAGTAAAGGGGTCGGGACATTCCCAATAGCTCAGCAGCAGGTCCTGCCCAGGTAGGGTCATCCTGCCACACCCCTGGGGTTGACAGCCTGATATACAATGTTTGTAGGCACACCTTGCAGTGAAGATGTGGTTGCCCGTGCATGCATAGAGGACTTGTTCAACTTTGCTGACATTAAGTTGGCCTTGCAAGCGTATGATGCCTGTCAAGCAACTAGACAGCACACTGGTTGTTGTGTGATATGATGTTGGAACACAGACATGTGTGTTGGGTACATAACTGTACAGTATGACATGCCTAGGACATATGGCAGGTAGACACACATTGGCCAAAAGAGGCCAGTCCAGTGCAGTAGACCTCACAGCCATGTCATGCAGATAGGCACCAGTAATGTGTTGAAGGGCAAGATGCATGAAGTGCTGTGAAAGTGTCACCTTTGATGGCCCACCACCGGTGTGCTGATTGTTACAGCAAGACTGGACTTCTCTGTCAATGGACATTGTACATTATATTGTGGCACTACAGCAGTACTATTAATACCCCACTTCTCAGTTCCCTAGTGACATATTACCAACCCTGGAACAGACAGCATAATGCATGCAAAAGCCAACTGACTGCTCAGGTTGCTAATCAAGGCAAGTACTTGGAAAAGGCTATGTGAAGTTGCAGAGTCTTACATGATGTGGGACAGCTATGTGGATGAACAAACAGGCTGTGTCCTGCTTGTCATCATCAGGTTCATAGTACCATTCTGTGTGTGATGACAGAAAACTTATTGGAGCATGGTATCCTATATGAGAGTGGTGTCACTGAGACCAGTATTAGTAGCTGCCAGGCACCTTCAATTCTGTGGACTTCCCTGCTTTCCACAGTATTTACAAGGTAATTGTTTCCTTCTAGTACACACTGCTTGGATAGTGTACAACTGCAGAATACCTTGGTAAAACCCCACCTTACCTCCAAAGGGTATACATATTACACTTCCCTAATGTGGTTGTCTGGCATCTGTGCACACATCTTGGGTGACTCTCTTTTTGGAACATGCTTGAAGCAACTGCAGTACTTAGTTGCACAAAGGACAACTAGCATGTAGTGCCAAGCAGAGTCCCCAGATCCAATAGTCATGTGACATGAAATGCCATAGAAGGAGTTAGCATGGATATGAGCAGTAACACTGTCATACACCTACTGACACTGGACCACACACTGTTTGTTATGCTCTAGGCCAAATCATGCATACAGAGTCTAACTTATGGACCCCATTGAGCATTACATTATGCAATGTATGATAGGAATATTACTCACTCTACCTACCATGGTCTGACAAGGTGTTTGGTAATATTAGGTCAGCAGGCCTTGCTGGAAACTGTGTAGGCTATTTACAGTGTTATGTCAGCTGGTGGATAGGCAAGTGTCTGACAGTCATAATCTGGAAATATAACATTGGGAGACCTATGCTGCAATGACACCAGTCACCAGTGGATTTCCCCAGACATCATTGATGGTGTACCCCTTCTAGCCATGCCCTCTATGCAGTCACAGTCACTGTCAGTGCCCCTCTGACTGGTTACATTAGCAGGTGATTGCATATCAGGAGCTGCTACTGAATCCCACACAGAACCAACAGTCAACCAGGATGGCGTCTTACACACATTCAGTTGCTGTCTGAGCCACAGACAAATACCAAATACCAACAACTGCACAATACAATCCTTTGGAAAGCCACCCACCCTTGGAAAATATCACAGTGTCCACATACCAAACACAATTGAGCCATTACTCATGGAGATATGGACACAGGGAAAAATCTAGCCTTTGATTTTCAGTGGTTGGTGAGATGTGGGGATGCATTCAGTGTTTTTTCCACCCACACAAACAGGTCTGTGATATAACTCCCAGACTGTCATTGCCATACTGAATGTGGCACTCATCACACCTATCATTGCATACAATGGCACCCTTGCTATGTCACTACACAGGCATATCTTACAACTGTAGCAGCCACACAGGATCCATGGTACTGCAATACACATTGCAGATAACATGTCTTATGTAGTCCGTGTCAAGACCGTACATGTGTAGAATGTCTCATAAATGTTTTGTAGGGGATGTGTATGGCTGCCATACAGGGAGGTGTCAGATCCCACTGTGTATCTCCCATGCATCCATGACAGGCTGATACACGTCTTACCCAGCCTACACACCTACACTGTCACTGCGGTATAAATACTACATGTTGGAGAGACAGGTATGTCACACAAACAGTACACCCTATATGTAACAGGCCCCCCCCTTGCATGTGAAGCACACATTTGCTGTGACACACATTAGGTTCAGGTAAAACCATGGGATGCAGAACACAACAATCATAGCTGTTGTTGGACAAATGTCTGTAGTGGACACAGGAAATTTGTAGATATATCATCCCCAGCACCACAGCTTGTAGATGTTTTAGCCCCCAAAACGCTGATGACACTTATCAAGGGTATAGGACATGGTCCCATTCAGTGTACTCATGCATCCCTAATTTGTAAAAAGGTCTGATACCCTTGATAAGTGTCATCAGTGTTTTGGGGGCTAGCACATCTACAAGCTGTGGTGCTGGGGATAATACATCTAGAAGTTTCCTGTGTCCACTACATGGACACTTATGTTATATGATGTTGTAATGGCTGTAACACACATATGGACTTCTTGAGCCATGCACCTATAGTGCTGTACTTGCTGAGGACATATATTTTCTGTGCTGACATTCTATCCTGTACTGTGATGTCAATGGCTGTCTTGCTGATGTGTGTCCATAGGCGTCTCCAACAGAATCCTGAAACAGAATAAGAAACAGGTCCATGCCACACCTTTCATTGTGTAAGTATACAGCCATTACAACATCATATGACATAAGATACACAAAATGATGTGGCTTACTCATTACAAATGTCAGCATACAATATCTGTCAGTAACTAATGCAAGTGGCATGACTAAACAATGCATTACACAAGCATATATTAACTTATAGAGTCACCCTGTGCATCAGACAAATAGCTTCATTTCCCTGCATTGATGATGAGGATGACAGGGATGTGGCACAGGTATCATCACTTGCACAGGGTGTTGTGTGGTGGTGCAGGAGGCCTATGCTGACCCAAAAGGTTGACGTGTGTGAGTCAGGAAGGGATGCAAGCAAGATGGACCATGGAATTGTGCCATTTTTGTCTGTAGGTGACCTGCATTTGACAGTGGTGTGTGCGTGTGTTTGTGTAGTATCATGTATACTGTCAAGCTCAGTGCTAGCCCTACATGTGTGCATGTTGGACAGCTTTGAACCATGCATGGTAGAGATGACAGGTCACCATCTCTGGGCCAATGGAAACTGGCACTGCTAGGAGTTGCACTGGCTCCTCCATGCCCAAGGTCAGAAGCAGTGCTAGTACCTGATGGTGACTATTTCTGGGACCGTGTCCTCCATGGAAACTCCACCACATGTCCATGGCCTGTCAAGTCTTGGTGTGGACAGCACACTCCTCTCTGTAGCACTGGATGTACTGCCATTATGGGAGCATGATTGTGCATGGCCACATGGACTCTCAGCAGATGGGGTTGCTGACCTATGGCCAACACTCCAATCCAACCACACATTCCAGCCCAGACTCTGTGTGTTCCAAGACAGACATTGCCTCAGCCCACCTGTCCACTGCATCAGTGATTCAATCCAGGGTATCACCAATGCTCTGTAGGCAGTCATTGATGTCAGACTGTGCTGCATCCATAACCCTGAGCATGCATTTGGAGTTTCTTTCAGAATATGCCTGTGCCTCCATGATGGCCTGAAACATGCACCAAGTGAACCGTGATGTGACACCTGCAACAGGTGGTGGAAGGACAGCAGGTCTCTTATGAGCGCCCCTATCAATCCACCTGTGTGGAACCTCACCAGCTCTCTGGCTATGACCAATGTCTACACTTACTGGAGCCATAGTTGCCACACTGCCACACTTCCTGTTCAATGTCCGCACCCTCTAACTGTCCAATATCTCTGGCCTCTGGGGGCTGGATATGACTAGGCATACTTACTGTGTGTGGTGACAATGAGGGCAGAAGATTAATGTCAACCTATGTGATATATTCAGCCCCTGAAACCCCACCTGTGCCTGACTGTGGTCATCAGCATCATCATCAGTGTGTGAAGAGGCACTGACATCAGGCTGTGTAGGGGACAGGGACCAACCCCCTGGTCACCTGTGATAATAAAGGAAAAAGCACTACATTAATACCTGTTTTTTATGCTCTGCACTACTATGTTGTAATAAATATACAGCTCTATACACTGTTGGCACTTTTACAGACCTGTTGAAACCCCAACCTCATATAGTAGGACAAGAAGGGTGGGGGGAGGGACATACTATTAGTTATCTTGCAGGTACTATTACTTCACAGAGTACAACTACATATTTCTACAGGTGTGCAGTGGCAGTTGTGAGTACAGTGACTACAGTTCTTCTATAGCTGATGTAGCACATACATACCTCTCAAACTGTTAGCATGCGCAGTATGGGCTAAGCAGTAACAAATGCAGGTACATAACTACACAGAACAGTTTCACATAATGTGGACTTACATAACTACCAAGGTGTTATGTAACTGGATTTGAAAATATATTGCATTCTATGTAATCATTTGTGGTAATCGTGGAACAGACAGATTAGGCAGTTGTAAAATTGTGACAGTTGAGATGCGTGTTTGCGTACATTAAGTAAACTAGACAGGCGTCATGCCTTAGTTGGAAGGCATGTGAGTAGAACCCAATAGCTGTGACTGCATCTACAAATTATGTATCAACTGACTGCAGCAACTTAGAACAGACACGTAATGACTACAGCCCAATTGCAAATATTAAGACAGATTTATTTAGGAACCCATAATGCTGCTTGACACTTTATTGGTATTGCTGATAATTCTCTGTGAAATCTACACACACTGTCTGCTCATAAAGTGCACTACCTCAGCCATATATATTTTGTTCCTGGAATGAAAGAAAATGTGAGCATTATGTGACAGAAATTGGCCTGGAGACAACCTTGAATGATACTATGAGCTGATCTATACATATTTCATGCTATTAGTTTTGCATTTTACAGCAATTACAGTTGTAAACTAGACTGCAGCAACCTTACCATAGACATGCAATGCATACAGCAATATTGCAATTATGTCATGACACCACAATCCTGCTTTACACCTTTTGGCTTACTGTTATTGGTATTGTTTATTTTTTATTGCAATACAGTTGTTATTGTTCACGTATTGCACTACATTTCTAATTGCCCATTTATTGTACTACAGTTTTTATTGTTTATTCTTTACTGCAGTGCATTTTTTTATTCCTTATTGTTTATTGCACTACAGGTAGCATAATATATCTGTACTTACCACACTCATGGTGCAACCTGGCCAGGTGCCTGGCAAGGGACTGAGTATTGAAAGTCCTCTCAGCTGCAGCTTTTGGGAGAGAAGCAGACCATTATGTATACCAGTTTTGCACACATTCAGCTTGCATTTTGGTAAAACAATGGAACAAATACTTACACATTTGTGGGGAATGCCCAGACCTTGCTTATTGGACCCAGGTGTCCAATGTTCCCCTCTTTCTCCACTTCAGGTTGTCATAGTGGTAACAACTTTGCTCACCAGTGCATGGGATAACATTAGCACTGTTAAGATCCCTGGCCAACTGATCCCAGGCTTCAGCCTTATACTCTGATCCCTGGTAACCACCCTGCAACAGTCTGGGTTCATAATTGAATATGAGGACTCCAACAAAAATTCTGGACTCCTGATGAATCTGACACATGTGCTGCGAGATGATTGATATATGCTGACCTTTTCATGGCCTATGTCGAAGAATATATGATTTATGACATATCACATAACATCTTTCAGGTGGAAATGGACATTTGGAGACGTTACCTGGACGACTGCTGGTTGGTGTGGCGGGCTGATGTGGGTTACTTAAGGGAATTTGTTGAATATCTTAATGATAATGTCTGGGGACTTGAATTTTCCGTGACATATGATAAAAACTCAATTAATTTTTTGGATGTCACTGTATATAGGAACCCAGACAATACCTTGTCTACTAGGGTTTTCCGCAAGTACCCGCAATATAACACCTTGTTACATGCATCAAGTTTACATCCCGTCACACCATCAGGAGTATTCCCATATCCCAATTTATAATATCAAACGGCTCAGTTCCAACATTGAGGAATACCAATCGGCCAGTAGGGATCTCAGTCAGAGGTTTACCCATAGGGGATATGATAGATTTGATATTGTGTCTGCTCAGAGTAGAGCTAATAGTCTTGAAAGGGATGACTTATTACATTATCGGAATAAGAACAAAAATCAATCATCTCGCAGCACATGTGTCAGATTCATCACCACTTATGGTAGAAACATTAATATGATCAGAAACATTATCAACAAACATTGGAATATTCTACTGGCTAATGACAAGCTGCGAAGTATTTTGGGACCCCGTTGTCTTTTTTCATACAAACGTGGTAAAACCTTAGGCTCCTACTTTTCACATTTCAAACATATGGCAAGTGGGGGGACGACCCATAAACAATTGACACTTCATGGTGATGAACTTATTGGTTCATTCCCTTGTGGCCATTGTGGATCCTGCCAATATATGCTCAAATCCAAGGAGTTTACCAGTCGTAATACAAGCAGAATTTTTGATATTAAGATCTTTGGTAATTGTAGTAGCGATTGGGTGGTGTACCTGGCCTCCTGCTACTGTGGGGGATTTTATGTTGGACAAACCTCTAGAGCTTTGAGATTTAGAATGAATGAACACCGCAGTGATATGAAAAACCATAAGGAGACCAGTGCATTATATCAACATACACTAAAACATCCTCAGGCCAGGTTTACCTTTATGGTTATTGATCGCATTTCTGGAGACAGAACCAACAAACAGGGCTGGCATGGGTTACTGGATCAAAAAGAGAAATATTGGATTACTACATTGGGGGGTCTATTTCATCCTGGACTGAATGACCATTTATAGGAGAACATGGTTATTCTTTAACAATAATGTTGATAAATCTGACACCAAGTAGTGGATTATATTTGTCTCATGTTTTCATGTCGCCCTTTATATATGGATAATGAACATACAAACACTTAGGTTTGGTATTGATCATGGGCCCTACCTCAATAATACATATGATATGGACAATGTCCATGTGAAGTCAAGGACCAATCTGAACTCTTGTGGTTGTAGGAATAATAGGTACCCAATATGCGGTCCTCTGACTAGCATTCATATATGCAAGTTTAACATATCTTTATTTATCACCTTAACTAGTTGCACTTATTATCATATCATTAGTCTTGGAGGTCAAGACTGTATGTTTTGGGTTCTAATCTTTGATCTAAGCCTCATATTATGGATAATGCTGATTATTTATTTTGTTCAATTGCATACCCACATACACTCACATGCGTATACCTACTTCAACCCCTTATACATATGCCCTATATTTCCCCATTTTCCTGATATAGCATGTCTGAGCCTTCTCAATCTAAGTATTTGATGTACAATACCTTTGGTGCTTTTGATGAATATTTGTTTAGTAGCTAGTGCCAATGGCTACTTAAATACAGATTGACATAAACATGAGTATGATATATGGCTGGATGGACATGCCACAATATACCAATAACTTGTCCAATTCTATGCATGTATTTCTTTGGGGTGTTTATCCTCACTGTTTAGGACTGACTTTATCAGTATATATGTTACTCACTGCATTTTTGTATGACAAATTTAAAATATGTTTCAAACTTATGAATATTCATGAGCTCAATTTTTGATTGGCTCTTGTTAAGTATTTAAATGATGACTAAAAAGGAACTTGACTATACTGTGTTACACTGAAGAAGGCTGTTTGCCGAAACTAGTCTGTTATTCATACAAGTATTCCATGAAAATGATCTCCACATTCATATGATTTTATTGACCTCACCTTTCTTTCTGATGTGGACACATCTTTAAATGGCTGGAATAAGAGGCAATATCCATATAGCATACTAGCCTCAGAATGGACCACATCTAAGCTACAACATTTGCAGACATGCAATTAAAAACATTCTTACATCAGCTACCTGGAGCTTAGTATACACTACGATATAGTGAATGGTGCACAGTTTCAGCAAAGCTATTTGTTAAACTTATTTTAACTGGGTTATAAGTGCTCCTGGCACATAGTTGGATTGATAGTCATGTATAGCACAAAGTGTAGCATTCTGCACTCTGCAAATAAACAAAATGTGTAAACACTTAAGATGGATACTAAACTGGATGGAAGAACACTTTTCTACTTGTATGCCATCGTTTTTTTTTTAATTGCTGGAACCTGTGTTCTGAGAGACTGTTTTCCTATCTATCTGCAAATATACAGAGCTGAGTATATATTTTTTGGTTTTAGAGTTTGTTAATTGTTGCTTAGATCTCTTTTGAAACTGTTGTCTCCCTGTTCTGAGAGACTGCTTTCCAATCTATCTGCAAATATACAGAGCTGAGTATATATTTTTTTGGTTTTAGAGTTTGTTAATTGTTGCTTAGATCTCTGTTGAAACTGTTTTGTCCCACCCACCCTCTCTATTTTTGGCTTGTAGTTTAAATGTGGTGGCTTTTGCAGTTGCCTGCCCCACTGTAGATTTGATTTGGGACACTACCCCAGTCCCATCCACTCCCGCAGTCCCATCTCTTTACCACATTCTACCTAATACACTCTTTCTGCACTTGCTGTTAGTCCTTTTTAATTTAATTGCATTTTTAAACTGTGTTTGTTCTAATATTGCTACATACTCAAGTATGCTAGCTTGCACTGCATGTGAATTGTTTTTAGTACTGTTTTTGCTACTTTTCTGTAAAAAAAACTGTAAAACTACAGCTCTGTTGCAAATATTAAGACAGATTAATTTAGGAACCCATAATGCTGCTTAACACTTTATTGGTATTGCTGATAATTCTCTGTGAAATCAACACACACTGTCTGCTCATAAAGTGGGATAACTCAGCCATATATTTTTTTTCCTGGAATGAAAGAAAATGTGAGCATTATGTGACTGAAATTGGCATGGAGACAACCCTGAATGGTACTATGAGCTGATCTATACATATTTCATGTCATTAGTTTTGCATTTTACAGCAATTACAGTTGTACACTAGACTGCAGCAACCTTACCATAGACAAGTAATGCATACAGCAATATTGCAATTATGTTATGACACCACAATCCTGCTTTACACCTTTTGGCTTACTGTTATTGGTATTGTTTATTGTTTATTGCAAAACAGTTGTTATTGTTCATTTATTGCACTACAGTTCTAATTGCCCATATATTGCACTACATTTCTAATTACCCATTTATTGCACCACAATTTTTATTGTTTATTCTTTACTGCAGTGCATTTGTTTATTCCTTATTGTTTATTGCACTACAGGTAGCATAATATATCTGTACTTACCACACTCATGGTCCAAACTGGCCAGGTGCCTAACATGGGACTGAATATTGAAAGTCCTCTCAGCTGCAGCTTTTGGGAGTGAAGCAGACAATTATGCATACCAGGTTTGCACACATTCAGCTTGCATTTTGGTAAAACAATGGAAAAAATACTTACATATTTGTGGGGAATGCCCAGCCCTAGCTTGTTGGACCCAAGTGTCCAATGTCCCCCTCTTTCTCCACTTCAGGTTGGCATAGTGGTGATGCCATTGCTCACCAGTGCATGGGGTACCATTAGCACTGTTAAGATCCCTGGCGAACTGATCTCAGGCTTCAGCCTTATACTCTGAGCCCTGATAATCACCCTGTAACAGCCTGGGTTCATAATTGAATATGAGGACTCCAACAAAAACTCTGGACTCCTGCACACCCCATTTATGCACCTGAAAACATGCATCCTCTCTAACTCCACCTGGAATATCAGCAGATAAGCATGCTCCAACAAATGGTGCAGAATTTGCACCTATTGGCCTTAGTATAGGCTGTTTTCCTGCCCTTACACTTCATTTAGCAACATTCAAAAAATGCTGTGATACTCAGCATCATGCAAACCAGCTAAGCAAAGCTTGGCAGCACAAAAACTCACAGAACCATGGTTTTAGCAAAGCTTAGCAATGTGAAAGCAATATTAGCCATTAACCATTTTTAAGCAGCTCTCCCAAATGTAAAAATGTTGATTTTAATTTAAAATACATTTTACATTGCATTCCACAAATGACATGTGTGCTAGGGGCTCAAACCCAAGACCAATGAAACTTTAGAATATCAATCTACCTATTTAGCTGCTTGGATAGTATATAAAGTAGTATACCTTCACATACACTACTAAACAATTGAGGTGTGCCATGCAAATTAGCTTAAATGTGTGAGAACAAAACCAGAAATAAATAATTAATTACACCCGGTTTCTATTTTTAGATATCTGGCAGGTGTTTGCTGTGTATGTGTAAGAGTGGCTTGGCACATCTGTGCTGTGTGTCATGCAAACAGACATTAAGAAAAATAAAATATAAATAAAACAAAAAAGTTATTATAATTAATTACATCCTGTATCTATTTTTAGATGTCTGGTTGGTCTCAGACGTCTACGTGTAAGCATGGCTTGGCATTGCTGTGCTCTGTGCAACGCCATGCAAAGGCCATTAAAAAAAAAATGAAAAAAAATAACACTTTATACATTCAATAGGCAAACTTTTAATACACAGCATATTTCACCAGGAGCACAGAACATTCCAGGCAGCCTCATGATGTACATAACATCTGACCAGCCTCTATACTTCTGCTTACACAGATTCAATAACCCTGTTACTATGATCTCCCTCGGCAGTGCACCATGATTAATATGTATAGCGCACTGCCAAGGTGGAACTGTGGCGTGTACATGAGTACATTCTGTGTAGGCTCTACACAGAGACTACATGGATTTTATTAAGTCCTGAGGAATGTTATTAGGATTTATTTATTGTGAAAATTGCATGTGCCAAGATTCTTTCTCAGTCCACGTGTGATAACACTTTGACATTCAGTTTGTCAACCTTCTGTGGACGATGCTTCTGAGGTCAATGTATGGGCTACTTGAGTAAAGTGAGTAGACCCATATTATACTGCATAAATTACAGGGGGCATACAAAAATAAAGAAGTAACTATTAACTCACAAATTTATAATAAAATAAAATGCATGTTTATATTCATTGAGAAGGTATGTGATATGTGAAACAGGATTCAAGAAAATGTCAGTGCCATGAACTGTGGAAGAGTACAATTTTTGTGGGTCAGGAATGAGTCACGCAAAATAGCAGATAGAACTGATAGGAAGTGACAGGATCAGAAAAACAAGAAGAGTGGAAATGACTTGGAATTATTTACTGTTACATTTGTTTTAAGTTACTTTCAGCATATCAAAATATCCTGTCTTAGAAAATAAACAAATACATTTCAGTTATTTACCTCAGTGGGACAATATTACGAGAATGTTTTATATATATATATATATATATATATATATATATATATATATATATATGCATGCAAAGGCAAGTACACACAGGCACAAATGTACAACAAGATCGAAAATGAAGCAAAGTATGGAATGGTATTTTTAAATATGGACAGTTTTGATTTTCAGCATTATGAACTCATGATAGAAACAATAATTCTGAAATAATATGGCTATAGCATGATAAGATAAAAAGAGCATCAACCTGAGATTATATACTAATAACATGAAAATGATCTCCACATTCATATGATTTTATTGACCTCAGCTTTCTTTCTGTTGTGGACACATCTTTAAATGGCCAGAATAAGAGGCAATATCCATATAGCATACTAGCCTCTGAATGGACCGCATCTAAGCTACAACATTTGCAGACATGCAATTAAAAAACATTCTTACATCAGCTACCTGGGGCTTAGTATACACTACGATATAATGAATGATGCACAGTTTCAGCAAAGCTATTTGTTAAACTTATTTTAACTGGGTTATAAGTGCTCCTGGCACAGAGTTGGATTGATAGTCATGTATAGCACAAAGTGAAGCATTCTGCACTGTGCAAATAAACAAAATGTGTAAACACTTAAGATGGATACTAAACTGGATGGCAGAACACTTCTCTACTTGTATGCCATCCTTTTTTTTGTTTAATTGCTGGAACCTGTGTTCTGAGAGACTGTTTTCCAATCTATCTGTAAATATACAGAGCTGAGTATATATTTTTTGGTTTTAGAGTTTGTTAATTGTTGCTTAGATCTCTTATGAAACTGTTGTCTCCCTGTTCTGAGAAACTGCTTTCCAATCTATCTGTAAATATACAGAGCTGAGTATATATTTTTTGGTTTTAGAGTTTGTTAATTGTTGCTTAGATCTCTGTTGAAACTATTGTCTCCTTGTTCTTAGAGACTGCTTTCCAATCTATCTGCAAATATACAGAGCTGAGTATATTTTTGTGGTTATAGTGTTTATGCTGTTAGTAGTTGCTTAGATCTCTGTTGAAACTATTTTGTCCCACCCACCCTCTCTATTTTTGGCTTGTAGTTAAAATTTGGTGGCTTTTGCAGTTGCCCGCCCCACTTTAGATTTGATTTGGGACACTCCCCCAGTCCCATCTCTTTACCACATTCTACCTAATAAACTCTTTCTGCACTTGCTTTTAGTCCTTTTTAATTTAATTGCATTTTAAACTGTGTTTGTTCTAATATTGCTACATACTCAAGTGTGCTAGCTTGCACTGCATGTGAATTGTTTTTACTACTGTTTTTGCTACTTTTCTGTAAAAAAAACTGTAAAACTACAGCTCTGTTGCAAATATTAAGACAGATTAATTTAGGAACCCATAATGCTGCTTAACACCTTATTGGTATTGCTGATAATTCTCTGTGAAATCAACACACACTGTCTGCTCATAAAGTGGGCTACCTCAGCCATATATATTTTTTCCTGAAATGAAAGAAAATGTAATCATCATGTGACTGAAATTGGCCTGGAGACAACCTTGAATGGTACTATGAGCTGATCTATACATATTTCATGCCATTAGTTTTGCATTTTACAGCAATTACAGTTGTACACTAGACTGCAGCAACCTTACTATAGACATGCAATGCATACAGCAATATTGCAATTATGTTATGACACCACAATCCTGCTTTACACCTTTTGGCTTACTGTTATTGGTATTGTTTATTGCTTATTGCAATACAGTTGTTATTGTTCATTTATTGCACTACAGTTCTAATTGCCCATAAATTGTACTACATTTCTAATTACCCATTTATTGCACTACAGTTTTTATTGTTTATTCTTTACTGCAGTACATTTTTATTCCTTATTGTTTATTGCACTACAGGTAGCTTAATATATCTGTACTTACCACACTCATGGTGCAACCTGGCCAGGTGCCTGGCATGCGACTGAATATTGAAAGTCCTATCAGCTGCAGCTTTTGGGAGTGAAGCAGACAATTATGCATACCAGTTTTGCACACATTCAGCTTGCATTTTGGTAAAACAATGGAAAAAATACTTACATATTTGTGGGGAATGCCCAGCCCTAGCTTGTTGGACAAAAGTGTCCAATGTTCCCCTCTTTCTCCACTTCAGGTTGTCTTAGTGGTGATGCCATTGCTCACCAGTGCATGAGGTGCCATTAGCACTGTTAAGATCCCTGTCAAACTGATCCCAGGCTTCAACCTTAGACTGTGAGCCCTGGTAACCACCCTGTAACAGCCTGGGTTCATAATTAAATATGAGGAGCCCAACAAAAACTCTGGACTCCTGCACACCCCATCTATGCACCTGAAAGCGTGCATACTCTCAAACACCACCTGTAATATCAGCAGATAAGCATGCTCCAACAAATGGTGCAGAATTTGCACCTATTGGCTTTAGTATAGGCTGTTTTCCTGCCCTTACACTTCATTTAGCAACATTCAAAAAATGCTGTGGTACTCAGCATCAATCAAACCAGCTAAGCAAAGCTTATCAGCACAAAAACTCACAGAACCGTGGTTTTAGCAAAGCTTAGCAATGTGCAAGCAATATTAGCCATTAACCATTTTTAAGCAGCTCTCCCAAATGTAAAAATATTGATTTTAATTTAAAATACATTTTACATTGCATTCCACAAATGACATGTATGCTAGGGGCTCAAACCCAGGGCCAATGAAACTTTAGAATATCAATGTACCTATTTAGCTGCTTGGATAGTATATAAAGTAATATACCTTTACATACACTACTAAACAAATGAGGCATGCCATGCAAATGAGCTTAAATGTGTGAGAACAAAACCAGAAATAAATAATTAATTACATCCAGTTTCTATTTTTAGATATCTGGCAGGTGTTTGCTGTGTATGTGTAAGAGTGGCTTGGCACATCTGTGCTGTGTGCCATGCAAACAGACATTAAGAAAAATAAAATATAAATAAAACAAAACAAGTTATTATAATTAATTACATCCTGTATCTATTTTTAGATGTCTGGCTGGTCTCAGATGTCTATGTGTAAGCATGGCTTGGCATTGCTGTGCACTGTGCCACACCCTGCAAATGGCCATAAAAAAAAATGAAAAAAAAAATAACACTTTATACATTCATTATGCAAACTTTTAATACACAGCATATTTCACCAGGAGCACGGAACATTCCAGGCAGCCTCATGATGTACATAACATCTGACCAGCCTCTATACTTCAGCTTACACATATTCAATAACCCTGTTACTATGCTCTCCCTCGGCAGTGCACCATGATTAATATGTATAGCGCACTGCCAAGGAGGAACTGTGGCATGTACATGAGTACATTCTGTGTAGGGTGTACACAGAGCCTACATAGATTTTATTAAATCCTGAGGAATGTTATTTAGATGTTTTTATTGTGAAAATTGCATGTGCCAAGATTCTTTCTTAGTCCCCGTGTGATAACACTTTGACATTTAGTTTGTCAACCTTCTGTGGATGATGTTTCTGAGGTCAATGTATGGGCTACTTGAGTAAAGTGAGTAGACCCATATTATACTGCATAAATTACATGGGGCATACAAAAATAAAGAAGTAACTATTAACTCACAAATGCATAATAAAATAAAATGCATGTTTATATTCACTGAGGAGGTATGTGATATGTGAAACAGGATTCAAGAAAATGTCAGCGCCATGAACCGTGGAAGAGTACAAATGTGGGGCAGGAATGAGTCAAGCAAAATAGCAGGTAGAACTGATAGGAAGTGACAGGATCAGAAAAACAAGAAGAGTGGAAATGACTTGGAATTATTTACTGTTACATTTGTTTTAAATTACTTTCAGCATATCAAAATATCCTGTCTTAGAAAATAATTTCAGTTATTTACCTCAGTGGGACAATGGTACGAGAATGTTTTATATGCATGCAAAGGCAAGTACACACAGGCACAAATGTACAACAAGATTGAAAATGATGCAAAGCATGGACTGGTATGTTTAAATATGGACAGCTTTGATTTTCAGCATTATGAACTCAGGATAGAAACAATAATTCTGAAATAATATGGCTATAGCATGATAAGATAAAAACAGCATCAACCTGAGATTATATACTAATAACATGAAAATGATCTCCACATTCATATGATTTTATTGACCTCAGCTTCCTTTCTGTTTTGGACACTTATCTTTAAATGGCCAGAATAAGAGGCAATATCCATATAGCAAACTAGCCTCTGAATGGACTGCATCTAAGCTACAACATTTGCAGACATGCAATTAAAAACATTCTTACATCAGCTACCTGGAGCTTAGTATACACTACGATATAGTGAATGGTGCACAGTTTCAGCAAAGCTATTTGTTAAACTTATTTTAACTGGGTTATAAGTGCTCTTGGCACAGAGTTGGATTGATAGTCATGTATTGCACAAAGTTTAGCATTCTGCACTCTGCAAATAAACACAATGTGTAAACACTTAAGATGGATACTAAACTGGATGGCAGAACACTTCTCTACTTGTATGCCATCCTTTTTTTTTTTTAATTGCTTTAACCTGTATTCTGAGAGATTGTTTTCCAGTCTATCTGCAAATATACAGAGCTGAGTATATATTTTTTGGTTATAGAGTTTGTTAATTGTTGCTTAGATCTCTTTTGAAACTGTTGTCTCCCTGTTCTGATAAACTGCTTTTCAATCTATCTGGAAATATACCGAGCTGAGTATATATTTTTTTGATTTTAGAGTTTGTTAATTGTTGCTTAGATCTCTGTTGAAACTGTTGTCTCCCTGTTCTGAGAGACTGCTTTCCAATCTATCTGCAAATATACAGAGCTGAGTATATATTTTTTGGTTTTAGAGTTTGTTAATTGTTGCTTAGATCTCTGCTGAAACTGCCGTCTCCCTGTTCTGAGAGACTTCTTTCCAATCTATCTGCAAATATACAGAGCTGAGTCTATTTTTTTTTGGTTTTAGAGTTTGTTAATTGTTGCTTAGATCTCTGTTGAAACTGTTGTCTCCCTGTCCTTAGAGACTGCTTTCCAATCTATCTGCAAATTTATAGAGCTGAGTATATTTTTTGGTTTTAGAGTTTGTGCTGTTAGTTGTTGCTTAGATCTCTGTTGAAACTGTTTTGTCCCACCCACCCTCTCTATTTTTGGCTTGTAGTTTAAATTTGGTGGCTTTTGCAGTTGCCGACCCCACTGTAGATTTGATTTGGGACACTTCCCGAGTCCCATCTTATTACCACATTCTACCTAATAAACTTTCTACACTTGCTTTTAGTCCTTTTTAATTTAATTGCATTTTTAAACTGTGTTTGGTCTAATATTGCTACATACTCAAGTGTGCTAGCTTGAACTGTATGTGAATTGTTTTTACTACTGTTTTTTGCTACTTTTCTGTAAAAAGAAACTGTAAAACTGTTTCCTGCCTTTCCTGTGACTAGTGTTCCAGATACAAATTTGGTGTATCCAGGACTGTAGGTACACTTCTGAGCCCCCAAAACTTTTCTGTGTTGGAGGGAAGCCTTCTAGCTTATCAGTGGGAGTGGTAAGCACTAGGTAACCTGTTTACCATATAAGGAGTGGTTCTGGCCCAGAAATCGTAGTCACTGGCCATTTGAGTAATCTCTTCCATCTCTCTCAACTTTCTGATTTGAAAGCCTGCATTTGCACTTGTTTCTGTCCTGTAACTCGTCTAGTGCAGATACAGATTCTCAGCTTTAGCACTTAAATTTGCCTATTCATGCTCAGCACTTGTTCACAACTTGTAAGCACTAAATAAGCTACTGATTACTATAGCACTCAACCTTCCTCATTACCTAGAGCAAAACAGTTTTTGTACTTACTTTTCTTATTTGCGTAGAGAAAAAACAGCTCTTGTACTCACTTTCCTCACTTATCTAGAGGAAAACATTTTTTTATTCAGGCATGTCCAAGGGTCAACTCCCAGTGTTGTCTCCTGTCTATCTGATGAATCTGGGCATCTTGAGGCAATGTAGAAATTGCCTCATGTACACAGATAACCCTCTCCTCCTACCACCTAACACTACAACATATGAGAGATGCACTTATCTAGCCAAACTGGAGGTAAAGCTGTCTCCAACCAAGACTGAACTGGACAGTCATGAGGAGAAGGTAAACATTTGCACCACACCACATTCATCATATAGTCTCACTAAATCTACACCACCAAAATCCACACATAGTAACACAAAAACATTTGTGGAGGCTCTCAATAATAATCTGTCTAAGTGACAGAGACCTCCAAAGCAGAAATGCAAGCAACCTCCCAACACAACCCAAATGACACATAGCCCACAAACTCAGTGTGCCACTCAACCACAGCCAATAAGGCAAAACAATGTATCCAACACACTAGTCATAGGCGACTCTATAGTCAGGCACACTGATGTCCCACTCACAAGGCTAAACAAGGAGAAGGCTACTGTCAGCTGCCTGTCGGGTGCTGGGATCCACCACAGAACCCATGCACTCAGGTCACTCTACAACAAGTACAAATATGACTCTGTCATTGTCCATGTTGGTGTGAATGACCTGAGACATACCTCCCTGGGCTACATGAAAAGAGACATGGAAGAGCTCTCTGATCTAGTAGCCCAGGCAGGTATGACCCTATCCCTGAGTAGCATTCTGCCATCGCTGAGAATGATACCGCAGTATAAGGACAAAATGATTGACTTTAACAATTGTCTAAGCTTCTGGTGTCATTATAAAGGATCCAGTATCTGTCTGCTTGGGATGACATGGTCGACAGACCACGATGCTTTGCCACAGGTGGCCTGCACCTGTCACCCCTGGGATTCTGGATACTGGCTATGGCTCTTGCTGCCCCTATAGTGCCTTTTTTAGGCAAGGTTCAAATAACAAATTCACCACCGTAACAGGAACAGGCAAGCAAAAACTGAGGGTAATGCTACTCAATGCTAGAAGTCTATATCTCAAAATGCACTCGCTCAAGGCACTCCTTAAAATGGATAACATCGATATCTGTGCAGTGACTGAGACCTGGTTCAAGGCTCCAGAGAACACCCCTGCACTACCAGGCTATAACTCATACCACACTTTTTGGCCATGTAACCTGGACCGAAACACCAAAGGCGGAGGTGTGTCCATATTCATTAAGGATATCCACACCTCCAGGCTAGTTGCTCATCATAATGCATCTGAGGTTATCCAAGTGCAACTAACTCTGAGCAAAACTGCAATCCAAATTGTAACTTGCTACAGATCCCCCACCATGAACCAGGTTTCCCACTCCTCTTTTCTTGATGTACTGGAAAATATTAGGGTTCAACCAGACACCCTAATAATGGGTGACTTCAACTACCCCACCATTAACTGGGAAAACTACTCATGTACCAACTCCTTAGCTCAACGATTTCTGGAATTCATAAACTCCAGTGCCCTGGATCAACTTATCCACACCCCCACCAGGGACAACAATATCCTAGACCTAGTCATTACCAACATGAGTGACCGGTGTTCCACACCTGAAGTCAACTCCTTGTTGTTTTGATCCGACCATAAGCTAATCACCCTTGATATCCACATCCCGCCTCCACCCCCCTTTAAGGAAACCACAGTAAAATATTTCTCCAAAGCCAACTTCATACTTCTTAAGACAGAAGTGGTGAACTTCATGACACCCATGGAGATGGACAATACAGTTACAACTGCTGAATCCTACACAAATGCACTCTATAAGCACTTACACAAGTGCATGGATCGTGCTATCCCAAACAGAACAAAGATGCTATCCTCCAAAAAAAGGAAGTCAATCTGGTTGTCTCCTGCTATAAACAAACTGTACATCAGAAGGAAGAAACTGTTGCAAAAGAGAGGAGGCTGACATAATGGTTAAGGTGTTCACCTTACAAACACAAGGTCCAGGGTTTGATTCTCAGATGGGGTCAATGGCTAGGCTTAAAATGGCTCACAAAGGCAGTTAGTCTAGTACTAACCTATGAACCTATGAACCTATGAGTGGAGGAGCTCCCTGGTCAGCCTCAGTAAGAAGCTGAGATTCCTTATAAGATCCTCCAAAGCTAGCTACAAAAACAAAAATCACCACTAATTCTAAGGACAACCACAAAGCATTCTATAGTTATGTCAAGAATCTCGATGGCAACACCCAGATCTGCTCTGAGTTACAGCACAATGGCATGAAAATTACAGAACCAACTGATATTGCCAACATCCTGGCAGATAGGTTCAGTGCTAACTTTACCACCCCATCTCCCTAAAGAGCCCATATCTATACAGGAAGAATGCAGAGTCCCTGCAATCACAACTACACAGGTAAAAGCTGCACTCTCTAAAGCCAAAAACACAGCATCCATCAGACCGGACAACATCCTAGGCTGTGTTTTACATGAACCTCAGAATGAACTGACTCCCCACTTAAGCACCATGTTCAATAATAGCCTTGCATCAGGCTTTGTGCCCACTGAATGGCACACAGTAACAGTTATCCCACTCCACAAATGGGGAGCCACCACTGATCCCGGGAGCTATCGACCTATTAGGCTGATGAGCCTGGGCTGCAAGTCCATGGAACATATCATCATGGAACTCATAAACAAAGACATTGGTAACCTCCAAACTCTGGAGTTCAGGTCTGTGAAAGGCAGATCATGCCTCCTGAACCTGATCGACTTCTTTGAGGCAGTCACCAAAGCCGTAGATGAGGGTAAGGTGCTTCACACAGCCTATCTTGACCTCGTCAAGGCTTTCGACACCATGCCCCATTCTGGAATTATAGCTAAACTCACTAAACTTGGTATTAATCCCCATCTCACAAGATGGGTTGCCAACTGGCTCACTGACAGAACCCACACTGTAAAAGTTGCAGACTCCAAATCTTACCTCAAAGCAGTGACAAGTGGAGTACCACAGGGTTCCGTCCTGGGACGTCTCCTGTTTGGTATCTACTTCTCTGACGTACAGGCTAACACAGAAGGCCTCTGGCTAATGAAGTTCGCAGATGACTGCAAACTAGGAGCAATAGTCAATTTCCCAAATGATGTGGACATCCTACAGAAGGGCCTCACTGAGACAGATGCCTGGTGCCAGAGCCATGGCATCAAGCTCAATGCCAAAAAGTGCAGTGTCATCCCCTTTGATAAAATCTCTGTACCCATGAAGTACCACATAGGCAGCAATCTACTTAACACTGAATGTGTGATAAGAGACCTTGGGACCTAGGTGGACAGTAGTCTCTCCTTTGATAGTCACATCGCCACAGTAGTCAGGAAGTCCTTCTATGTGGCACACCTCACCATAAAAGGGTTCTCATCCTGGAAAAATGAGGTCATTGTTCCCGTCTACTCTACACTCATTGGACACATTATAGAGTACAACGTCCCTTTTGGAATGTATCTCACAAGACATCTGCAGCAGCTGGAAAGGCCACAGAAGTACCTCACAAAGAGGATTACTGACCTCAAACAAATGACCTACATTGACCACCTCAAAAAACTCCTACTTTACTCTGTAGCTTATCGCCTACTCCAAGGTTATCTCTGCCTAACATATAAAGCTATGTCAAACCCAGAGCTGTTGGACATGCGACACCTAAAGAAATCCCAATCCCTCAAAGCTACATGCTCTAGTGATCTAAACCTTGTCACCACAATAAACAGGACATGCTGAAGGGATTGATTCCTGTCACAGAGACTTCCTATACTCTGGAACAGGCTACCCATCTATGTCAAGCAAAGTTCTTCATTAGCACTCTTCAAGAAAAATCTTGATGAGTGGATGGGAAATAGGAAGTACACCCTGGGGATCACTTCTGTGTCTCTGCTCGACAGTGGCACAGGAAAATAACTTTCTTGAGTGGCATAAGCCAGGGAACCTCGTTGGCCAGGCTTACATAGGCCCTTGGGCCGATAGCCTAGTACCTACCTATGAACCTATGAACCTATGAACTTATTTCCTTATGCATTATGAGCATGATGTGGGCTACAAAATCATAAAGCATACGAGACTGCATGCCTTACATATAAATGTCATATTAAATGTTAGTGTACTGGAAGGTTGTGCAGAGTATCAGACTATGCCCCCAGTGAATGAATAGCACACCATGATATGAGAGGCAGTCCAACAGTTTTGTAAAGTGACACAACTTCTGCACCTGCTACTTTATATTGGCACAATAGTGGCCTGGGAGGTATAATGCATGAGATGATTATGGTGAATAGCAGCACAGCACTGTGTGCTCTGTAACTGAACAGTACAAGGGGTTACCGAGTACAAAATATATACACTCGCTGCACATAGAGGTGTGGATCTGCACATCTAGAAGAAGACAGAATCATGCTAATTCAATTTATGTCACTGGTGTAATGGTTTGACATCAGTTCAGCTTACACATCAAGGTTCATAGGTAAGTACTAGCTTATTTGCCTTTGTGTCATATTTTACGTCTAGTTAATTTCCTTCAAAGGTTAGAATCCAGTTCAGTACTTTGTGTCTGTGAGCTAAACACCTTAACCATTATGCCAACCCCCAACCTATCAATGCATTTGTGCTGCAGCTGAGTTGTAACAGCAGAAACAGCATTTACTCTTGAAATAACAACAATGTGTTCTAACTTCTTTGTGTGTGTGTGTGTGTGTGTGTGTGTGTGTGTGTGTGTATATACATATATATATTTATATTTACACACACACACACACACACACACACACACACACACACACACACACACACACATATATATATGTATGGGTTTGGCCAAGGAGATCAACAGAAAAGCTCAGAAGAAAGACAAGCATTAAAAATACTATAGAAGTTGTAGAAAGAGAAGGTGGTATGGGGAAAAGGGATACAGAAGAAAGTTTAAAGAACGAAGAATAAGTTAGCAAAGAAAATAACAGTGCAAATCAATACTGTTAATATTCAGGAAGAAAACAGCCTGGCAATTCCAGTAAGGTAAGAGGAAGAAGAGGGAAAAATGGAGATAGGAGAAGAACATGAACAAGAAAGTGTAAAGTCTCTTCATGGGAGTCTTAAGGGAAGGGAAAGAAAGACCTGGAAGTCAAACCTTTACAAAAAATGGAGCTAGAGGAATTTTAGCATTAAATGCAAATACGTTTGGTGGTGGTGGAATGGTGTAAAAAAATAAAAACTGATGTTTTTTGCTTGCTTGAGTGCTTGATGCCAGATATAACAAAGAAGAAGAAAGAAAAAGAATACAAGCAGTTTGGCAGAGCGGGTAAATTGATTTTTCAGCATGAAAGGAAACATTCTGGAATGGGAATTCTTATAAAAATGAAGAAATAAGAATTCTAGATATGTAAGAATGAAACAAACACGTATAAAATTAATAGAGATTTAAGTTTCAACCAATATGATAGACTAAAAACAGTTGTTTGAAGAAATTAATAGATTTGTGTTAGTGAATGTATAAATATTGATGATAGGATATTTCAACAGTAACCTGAAGAAAAAAAATAGAAAACATAAGATATTAATATGTTAAGAAAATTAACAATATGTAGAGCTTTAAAAGGAGGAAAGAATAGAGAATGGACATATGAAAGGGAAATTGTTTAAGACTGAAATTGATTATTTAGTTTACTCTGAAGGCATGAAAGAAATGTGTTTGTTTTGTCTAAGTGAGTATATATTTGTTAAACCAAAACCAGAAATTGAGGAACTCATTTTGCAAAATACTGCACAAATCTGTGCTCCTGGTTCCTTCGAGTAAAGCAGGCAAATCAAAGTGCAGGGTAGATTTTAGAAAAGGACAATTAGCAGGCCATTAATTAAGGCCGAGGAAAGAACAGGGCTGATGACAGAGACTTGTACAATGCCATAGTTTAAATGGCTGTTTTTGAGACAGAAGATAACGTAATGAACAATTACTGGGATATTGACTAATTAACTATAAAACCATTCAAATGTATTCATTTGAGGGAAATTATAAACAGATGTCTTATATCCTGTTCTGCAGTACCTCAATTTTTATAGAACTAGAAGAAGTACAAGCTAGAAGGTAAACAGAGTCACATTTATAAGCATTTAGGAAGCATGGCTTGATAGAGGTGAAGGCATGACTGGAGAGAGAAAAATGGGGAAAAGAAGAATTTGTACCAAAGAAGGTACAGAAGGAAAGATAACTGTTTGAGATCTCTGTTTAAAGATAGTCTTGAAAACAGGTGAAAGGATTGATGCAAATGATAAAGGAAAGCAAAAACCCAGAGAGGGGATTGGATGAAAGCAAGGGAATGAAAGGAGAGAGTAGATTGCCATGGATATATGAAAAAGGTAAGAAAAGTGCAGGAAAAGCCAAAAACTTGTGGCACTAAATATTCTTACTAAGGAAATAAAGTAGTAGTTGTTTGATGTGTGGGAAGAGTGATATACTGTTGGTGCTTAAATTTAGGGATCCTGGATGACTGACAAGACACGAGATGTATGAGAGAAATCATATGGAAATAGATAATCAGTAGATGTAAACTCTGTAGAAAAGGTGTATAGAAATAGGCAAACTGATGGTGTAAGCTTTACTTAAAAGGGGTCATGAAACCTGAAGATGAGCAGAAGAATGGAATGGTGGAAGCAAAGAAAGGTATAATTATCAAAAGAAATGCTATTGATAAGGAAAGGAATTATGAAGATAAGAAGATTAAAGTAAGGGAAAAAAGAGTTAAGATGGAATGTGACAAAATGTCGATGATCTATAGTTCAAAACTGCAGAAATGGAGGAGTGGAAAGGTAGTAAGAGAAGAGTGGTTGTGGGGGAGTCCAGAAAACAGTGGGAGGATGAAGGGTGCAGCTTTACAGTAAAGAGTGGAGAGACAAAGGGAGGATGATTATGTTTCAAAAGCAAGGGAAGCTATGCCTAAGAAATGAACACAAGATGAGAATTCCTACTAGAGGATAGAAGAGAAAGGGGGGTGGATGCCCTATGAAATGTATGGGAATGTGAGTTTAGAAATGGGGGGGTGGTAACATGTCCTAGAGAGGAGGAAATGAAGCTGCAAAAGGACAGATAAAAGGAGATACTAAAGATGCAGTGGCACTAATCTAACTGCTAGAACTTCAGGACAGGCACAAAAAGACTGTCAAAGTGAAACAGTTTGAATTTGGATGGGAAGAGATGAATAAGTAGTGGATGAGATTTTTATTTTTTAATTTTTTAAACATCTGGGCTTACACTTTGCAGGGACTGAAAGGGAATTGGCGAATGAAGGATAACAGGCATACACAAAGTCATTCTATAAGTAAGACCCTAATTCAAGGCAGATCACTTCAAAGGAAGGATGAGAGCATTTTTCTCCATTTGTAAACAAAACTTCACTTGCTGTCTGTATGTCTTGATTGGATTAAGGAGCACCAGTAAACAAAAAGTCGTTTGTTTGCAATAAAAGGATGACATCACAGTGTAATTGTAAATTGGGGGTGTTTGGGTAATGGTATGACACTACATAAAGAAAGAAAGCATTTTTGCATTAAGAAAAGTTGTATTGCTGGGTTTTAAGGAGTTATTACTTTAACTCTGGCAAGCTAGTTGTCCAGCAGATAAAACAGAGGGTTAAGGTTGAGAGCTATTTGTTTATTTATTTACTTTTTTGACTGATTTAATCCACTAGGATAATGGCCTGCTCTCAGGGGAGAAATGCAGTGGTATTCATCCTGATTATGAGAAATTTGGCCAGTGCACTGGGAACTTCTACTCTTTCTGAAAAGTGCCACAGGATCTTTTACATCCACATGAGTAAACACCAGTTCAGGCAGATGGGGCCTTGTTTCCACATCTCATGCAAAGAACAGCACATTCATGAGTACAAAACCCCTTTTATGCTTAATGGCATTGTCAGTTTTGGAAAACTAGTCCAATTACCTGGTATGATGAAAGAACCCACAGCCTTCTGTATCAAAGGCAAGTATGCTACCCATTCAGCTACTGAGACTCTGGGTCCTGTGGTACAGGTCTGATTCCCTCATCATTTGCCTACAGGATGATCCTGAGTGACCATACAGTGCTTGGAGACAACTGGGAATTTGGACTAGGCTCCTCAACAGAGTTAACTACCAATTAACGTGCTAAGACAGACTCTGATACAGGGACTTGCACTATCTTGTGAGATGTAGAAATTTATCTTGCTCTATTAAATTATATGAATTCGTTTCCTGGAATGAAATAAAACAATTAGTACAAGGTCATACAGACAATTAAATCTGTAAAAACTACAAGAAAAATCAAGCCAAGCTAGTGTCTCCACTGTGTGATCCTAAAATCTCTTGCATTAGAGGCACATGGGATATATGCAAATGACCCCTTAAGGACACTAGGTGTTTCAGCTATATGGCTTCTCCGAATGCCCATGACTTTTTTGTTTTTAATTCTGTTATGGACAGATTCAGACCAATAAAGCCAAACCCCCAATAGCTGTGAGCATGCATGTTTCAGCCTTCTTATGACCTTATCAACAAAGTATAAGTAGACTGTTTTGCTAACGTTTAGAAACACAAGGTTGTCATACCCAGCTGATGTCCATAACCATTAGGGTGTCTGAAAAATACGTAACCTAACAAGGTAAAACAATGAGTAAAAAGGTCACACAGAGAAACTAATTAGTAAAAATGACAAGAAAAATCTAGCCAAGCTAGAGTTTCCACTGTATGATTCCTTAAACCTCTTGTATTAGAAATACATGGGATATATGAAAATGACCCATTAAGGACATCAGGTGTTTCAACTATATGGCAGTTCTGAATGAAAAATGTCATAGGCATTCAGTGGCTCTAATACAAGAGGTTTAAGGAATCACAAAATGGAAACTCTAGCTTGGCTAGATTTTTCTTGTGGAATGAAATAAAAGGAAAATGTATCCATCTGTTACAATAATTTCTGTTTTTATATTTCATCAAAGTTATATTCAGATTCTTATCATTTAATAAATAATGTTCTGCACATCATTCAATTTATCATTGTCAAAATGCAGGCTTAGGGAAGGCCAAGGAGACCCCATGAGCAAGAACCAACCTAGTAAACCAATGTACTGCTGTCAACACAAAAACATATCTGTTGATCACTTAGGTTTCATATAAAAATGCACAATTAAAAAGACAGAACTTTCTGTTGCTTTGTGGTCATTTGTGCTATATCATCTCTTCAACATTTCACTACCTTACCTCATGTAATATTTGAATAAAGCCTCATTCCTTCTACAGCAGAACTGGCATATATGCATTTTCCATGTGAGAGTTTTCGATGGGGATTTTCATAATTTCATTAGCAATCTCCATAACAAATGTAAACATTATAGTCCATAACTGTTAGAATATACTGTAGAATAATATACAGTATTGATTTGCACTTATGAAACCTACATGACAACTGCTTCATTTTAAATGCATTCTAAAGAAACCTCAATGCGTAGTCTGAAAAATACTCATCTTGCCTCATTATCACTAATTGAAAATAAAAGTTACAAAGTACAGCAGCCAAGAAAGATGCAATGTTCTTAATATAATATTATTTTATATTAATCTTCCAAATTACACAGCATTCCCTTGTATCATTGTCATCCAAAGTGTTCTTCAAAACAATGGACAAGGTACCAATTCACACTGCACACATAAAATGCAAAGTAACATCATCATCATCATCATCATCATCATCATTGTGGCTACTAGATCTTTTCTCTACTTTCTTCACTCAGAGTCTTTTCTGTCAGCCTTCAAAGTGTCATTTTTCACTTCCCCTCTTCCAGAAACTTCCCTGACCACAAAATCCTTAATAAGTGCCACCCTCACGTTTCTTGCCATTTTCAGCATCCACTTCCTCTGCTGATCCTATGGCATCATCAGCTCACTTGCTGTAGATAGAAGACAGACTGACTGTTTTCAAAAGGTGTTGGATAAATTGGACAATAAATCAAGAAGGGTGCTTTATGCTCATCAAATTATTTATCAAAATCAGTGCATACCAAGATTACATATTTCCTGTTCTGAAGGAGATATGGGCTTCCTGGCACTTGATTACATGTATAGATCTGAAATCATGGAACTGAACACATATCTGCTGACCTCACAAGGCCCAAATGTAGTGAAAGCTTTCAAACATGAGGAGAATAAGTCTAAGGTGAGTTCCCTGTTTAGTTTAGCAAAAGCATGTTGACATCGAGTGGGAATGGAAACCAAACCAGAAGTAGATAAAAATCAGGCAGCAACTGAATGTGCCAAAAAAAAAGAAAGAATATAAGGTGAAGGACCAGATGAGAAGGTAAGAAATGTGGAAAATGCATAAATATAATTGCAAGTATAGAAAACTCTTGGAACAGCATCATGTTGAGCAAAAATGAATGCAGGAATGGTTAAAGAGAGGTGAATTTAAACCAAGAGATGAAAGGTTAATATTGGCGGCCGAAAATAGCCGACTACGTATGTTGGTTTATGAAGTGCATTTTACATGTGGGAGAAATAGACAAATGTAGGTTTTGTAAAACAGAATTGGAAACAGTCATGCATCTTGTTGCCAGTTGTGATATACTAATGACAGAAGGACTGTATACTCAAAGGCATAATAATGTGGTGAGTGTTGCATTGGGGATTGTGCAAACATTATGGTATTGAAATGGCTGAAAAAGACTGGAAACATGAGCCACAAGGCATCATAGAAAATGATAAAGTTTATATCACATGGGATCACCCATTACCAACAGTTCAAAAAATAAATGCAAGAAAATCAAATATAGTAGTCCATGAGAAAAAGAATAAAGTAGCATTGATCATTGAAATTGCTACACCTAGTGACTACAGTGCCTTATGTACAGAGAGAAACAAAGTCATAAAAATACTAGGATTTGCAGGCAGAAATGAGGGAGAAGGATACCCAGACAATTCCAGTAGTAGAAGGAACAACAAAAGAATCTACAATCATACTTGGATACGTTACTGATACATGTGACTTCATACGGATTGCAGAAGGAGTCATTACTGGGCATATTGCAGGTGCTGTGAAGAACACTTCTGGCAGTAACATCAAAGATTGTAGCAATATTCATTTTATGAACTTTAATTGTACTTTGACTTAGGAATGGGTTCCATTCCTGTCATAGTACTAGAAACCCAAAGGACTTGGAGAAATTAAAAAGACAGAAGAGTCATGAAAGTAACAGCACACTCCCCTCCAAACTAAATGAATCACAGAGAACTCATTATACAGTATGCAGTAACCTCACATTCACTAACTGTAATGCCTGCCCTTCCCAGGTTCTCTTTCGACCTTACATTTCAATAAAGCAAATATCACATCAGCCTGGCACTATTTTCTCTTTCACCTCTCTATTTGTATCATCCAGTTCCTTTTTACTTCTTCTACCTTTTTGCTTTTTATAGCTCAATGACTGCTCTTCTTTAATTAGTCAAAGTAATGTCTTCTTCTATCTTACCCTAATCACTTCAACAGAATCCTTTATTACTACCAACGTCTAATGATAATTCCTTCCAAGATCTCCTATTATTCATTCCTCACAAGAGCAATCACACAACTTTAAGCTCTAGCATTCTACCTCTCGAATCTTTCTAAACCATTCTACCCTTTAACTTGACGGTATATCTAGCAAGCTCTTCTGTCTTGTCCCTACATATGCCTTAGTTGTTGGAATGCCCCCACAATCCAGTTTCTTTCCTCCATCAAATATTCTCCCTTCTGTACCATGTGGTCATTCTGCTGTTTACATGAGCTTGACCCAAATACAAAACAGGGGGTTGCTGTAGAAGCCAGCTGCTCAGCTGGGAATGTCTGTACTGTTACTACATACGCTGAAATATAAATGTGAAACAGCATGGCAGTAAAGGCATCACTAATGAACTGCTTTGGCCTCTATGTCCCATACTACTGTGCTAAAAATTTTGTAACTTCTACTTTAGTAGTAGAAATCATACTTTTGTGGACATATTTTATTTTATTTACAGTCTTAAAAATAATATATGTCAAAGAAAACAAAAAGCATGATGCAATTAAGATTTATATCAAACATTCAAAATGAATACAATAATTTTTCTTATGTGACCCCAACACACTAATATAAAAGATTTATGTTCCACTCTGCCAAATTATTATAATATCTTATTACATATACTAACATCAGCATAAATGCAGTTTTCTCACTGTTCAGAATATTTATACTCACAGTTTGAGATACATGATGCTAAAATCAAGTAAAATATTCTGCAGTATAATAACCATTCCCAAAACATATGCTCTCAGTAGCTCATATTATTACGTTATTGGTTTCGAACAGCATAGCAATGTGCCATCAGAGAGTAGCTGTCATACTGTGTGAAATATCTTGCCAGCTCCATATAATGGCACACATGTCAGTAAAATTCAGCTATGAACTAATGTGTGGAATACAGTATGTGTGTATGTTTGTGTGTGTGTGTGTGTGTGTGTGTGTGTGTGTGTGTGTGTGTGTGTGTGTGTGTGTGTGTGTGTGTGTGTGTGTGTGCGTGTTTCTGCATTAATGACAGAATCATGCAGACACATATTAGAGCTTACTTTCAAAGTTGCAGACACAATTTAATCTAGCAATCTTATAAGTAGCATGTCCATGAATAAGGTCCTCAAGGTGTAAAACAGACAATGAAAATAAATGTGCTACGTTTGATGCATCCAGTACATACTGATTATATGATAGCTATAATATTTCTCTTGGCAGTAATGCAGGTGCCTTACCAGAGTCTGTTGAAAATATATCTACTGTATATATATATCTACCTACACACACACACACACACACACACACGCACACACACATGTACTTCATATTTTATTTCTTTATTTTATACAAGTACTTTATAACATCACAGTACCAAAAAAGTGAACAGCAAAATATTGATTCAAAGGAATCAAAACCCCCAAAAAAACAAATTTTATATATATATATATATATATATATATATATATATATATATGAATATATCAACTCTGAAATCACACAACAATTGGAAGAGGGCAAATTCCTTGTCCCTGCTATTCCATAACTTCCCAAAAACTGTTGCCGGTAGAAATGATCATATGATTATTCTATCACGTCTTCCTGCATCAAAAACATTCAGTATTATGAATATTTTGTATATACCTTAGATGCTCTACCGAAAGGGACATGCAAAAGGATATGATAGAGCTTGCTATGCATGAGTCTGAGGCAGGGAGGACATTGGTCTTTGGTGGTATTTTGCCATCACCCAGGATCATGCCTAGATTCAAAGACAAGATAATTGGCTTTAATAATTGGAAATGTAGCTGGTGAGACTGAGATCTAGTGTGAGTCAGCTTGGTATGAGATGGCTGACAAACCTTTCTGCTTTGCTACGAATGGGGTCTACCTCTCTTACCAAGGCTTTTGCATTCTGGCTAAATTTTGTTGCCACCATAGTGCTTTTATAAGGCAGAGTCCATCTAATGGACATTCCAGTCTAGTAAATTTTAATTTGGAACACATTAATGCAGCCCATTTCAATGCCAAGAGTCTTAAAAAAATGCCCAAACTTGAGGCTGTCCTGCAACTTGAACACATTGCTATATTTATATATGTATATACATATATATATATATATATATATATATATATATATATATATATAGTTACCAAAACTTTCCCTCCTATTTCTAGGTATAAAGCATATCATGTCTTCAGACCCAATAGAAATTGTGGGGGAGTGTCAGTATTTGTCAAGGATATCATCACCTTATGAAATATTCCATGGGACACCACACTTGAACTCCTGGAAGTCCAAATCACCATAAACAAGACAGATTACTGCTTCATATCCTCTGTGTCCTTCTGACCAGGATAGTTGGCTTAACACATTAGCTGAAATTCCCATTAAACCAAAAACCTTTTTACTAGGGGGCATTTTCTATTCATTAATAAGCTGGCTGACCTACACTGCAAATAGTCGTCATGCCCTGTGCTTCCTTGACATTATAGAGGCTAACGCTCATTCACAAATAGTTAACCATCCTACTGGAGACCAGAATTACCTTGATATAATCCTCACAATATGGCCACTGTTTGCATATCACATTATGTATCATCATGCCTTTCTAAATCAGACCATAATTTAGTCACCATTTCCTTTAAAACTGGTGGTACCTCCCTTGTAAATAGCTCTGTGTTAAGGGAGTTCTCAAAAGCAAGCCTTCTTCAGTTAATTGATGATTTACATAAATTCTGCCGTAATCCTCCCATGAAAGACCCCATTAATCAAGCTGCTACCTGTGCCTCTGACTTCTATTCCCACTTAAATAGTTGGACTGACAAGGCAGGCCCTATCCACACCAAATAAAGTGAGAAATTTAAACATTTTTTTTTGGTAGAATACCAATATAAATAAATTATGTAACAAGATATACACACTACTTAATGGTTATAAGAGGTCTCATTTTACCTACCTTAAGAGCACATTTAAGTAGACTAACAAATCATTTAAGGAAACCATTAGGAAGATCAAAGCAGAGGATTCACTAAAAATAGCTACCAAAACCAAAAATAACTACAAAAGCTTTATTAACTATGTGAGGAAGTTAAGAACTAACAGCCAACAATGTTTTCACTAGTCTGCAATACTACTACTACTCTCTCTCATCCAAAGGAAATATTTAATATCCTAACTGAGAAATTTAGTGCAAATTCTACTCCACTCACAATTATAGGTATTTCACAGGTTCCACAATTTCCAGTCACCCTCCTTTAATTACTATGGAACAAATTCTTGCTCCCCTCCCAGAAAAGTACGAATACTTCATCCACGGACCCTAATAATGTACCAGGTTGCCTGATTGTTAATGCCAAATATGAACTTTATGAACCCCTACTTAACCTCTTTAATCTCGGCCTCTCCACTGGTTCTATTCCTGAAGCCTGGAAAACAGCCATTGTAATGCCATTATACAAGTGAGGCCTAACCACAGACCTATCAGTCTCAGTAGCCTCATATGTCAAGCTATTGAGCTCATTATGTCAGACCTTATTAATCAGGATATGAAAAAGCTCTTACCCTTGTACCCTCATCAGTTAATCTTTGTCAAAGAAAGTTCCTGCCTCTTTAACTTAATTAATTTCTTTGAAAAAGTAACTGAAGCAGTGCATGCAGCATATCTAGACCTGGCTATGGCCTTCAACACTAATCCCCATGTATATATTACTAATAAATATGTGAATCTGAATATCAATACTTATATTGTGTGGTGGACAGATAATTGGTTGCCTGACAGAACACATATGGGTAGAGTGTCAGGTGCCACCTCTGGAAGCAAAAAAAGTTACCAGTGGTGTACTGCATGTCTCAGTTTGGGGCCTTCGCATACATGGTATTTATTATTCAGACCTTCAGGCCAGCACTCCTGGCCTATGATTATCCAAGTTTGCAGATGACTGTAATTTGCATGTTATTTGATCTTCAACGGACTCAAAGTTGCTACAACATGGCTTAGACCATGTTAACAACTGGTGCAAGGACAATGGTCTCAAATTAAATGTAAAAAAATTGTCATTTATCATTTTGGAAATCAAAACAGTTTCACTTACCATATAGGTACTAATTTCATGAAATTTAATTATACTTTGACTGAGGAATGGGGTCCATTCCTGTCATGGTATTAGAAACCCAAGAGACTTGGAGAAATTAAAAAAAGGTAAAAAACATGGAAAAATGACTTAAAGTAGCTTAATGACCTGATTATGCAGTATTACCTATAAATGGGGGCGGGAGGTTGGACAGGATGCGCAAGAAAATCACCACCTAATTGCTGAGCCCTCCTGGGAAAGCTATTAAAACAGCTTTGTAAATATGGAACAAGATCCTAAAGAAACTGAAAGTCAATACAGGATCTGAGATATATACTTAAAGAGCACCAAGCTCCCACTGACAAAATGTTGAATCTTCAAGGCTAGAGTTGTTGGTGACCTCAACACAAATTGAAGCTGCATGCTGCAACCAACTATCTGGGGTAACAAGAATACAGTGTAGGCACATCAGGGTGGGCAAACTTTGAGCATGCTTACAGTTTTATATAAATAATTGGTCATGCTCAATGCTACACTTTCAGTACCTATCTTATGGCAAATGTGTGTCCATAGATAGAGTGTATAACAGTTACATAAACCATCAATTCATTGGAAGTCGCTATATCTTAAACAACACATTGACTCCTGATATACCAAATTATATAAAGGAAGTGCTCTTTGGAGGTTACCTCCTCAAAAATGCAACCCCAAAACTTTATAAATATCAAATTGTAGATCACTCAACAATGGAGAAAAAGAAAAACTACCCTACCCACATTGCTCCATGATCTCATACACATACTTTTGAAAAGGAGGTTTTACTTATTACAGAATTATTTCAAACAAGAAGATATGACAAAGAAATGTTAATACAAATAGCTAATGAGGTTAGACATAAAGGAAATATTTTTCCTCCCATTTTAGTAAAAGGAATTCAAAAATCAGTAGTGAATAAGAATATTGATCAGAGCACAGTAGTATGTACTGTTGATATGACAGTTGACAGTCATGACATTTGTACGATTATTAGAAATAATTGGACAATTTTAGAAGGGAATTTAGATTTAATCATATCTATTGGTACTAATCCCAAATTTGTTTATAAGAACTCATATAGTTTTAAGAACTTATTACAGCATGATAGCACCAAATGTATTACTATGGGTTGTTTGTCACCTAGACCCAAAGGGATATACAACTGTCAACATTGTACAGTATGTAGGTTCATAATGGAGAGACTTCATCTAAATTTAGGGCATCTTGGTTATACTAAACAGATACCTGTTGTATTTAGCTGTAAATCAAAAGTGGGTGTTTATATTAGTTCTTGTAGTGGATGTAATGCTTGACCACCAGAATATTAGATACCAGAATTAAAGGACATCTGTATGCCGTCAAAAATAAGAATGAGAATAATGCTTTATATAAGCACTCATTAGAATGTTCAACATTTAAAAAGTTTATGTTTACAGTAGTTAAACAAGTTCCCTTGGATAGGAAAGGAGGTGATTTCAAAAATAAAGTTGAATAGAAGGAAACCCTCTGGCAATTAAGATTAGGTGCTGACAGTTTACCAGGATTAAATGAAACCATTAACATAAAGTTATTTTTGAAAGATAGGAGACCAAAGATTTTACATAGGAAATAATGAACTGATTTCAATATTGTTTTCTTTTTCTTTACGTTTTCTTTATGTTTTTTCTAAGTGGTTTTATGTCAATTTGTTCTTAATTAATGTTTAATTAATTGGAGAGTAAGTTGATTGGTTTATAGATTGTACAACATGTTTTATTGATTCTATTATAGGTTATCCTGATGAAGTCCTCAGTGGATGAAAGCGGAAATTAAAGTTTGGCATACGCTTAAAGTCGTTTCTGATTTTGTTTAAATAGAGTTCTCCTAATGTTCAGTGAAATTCGATTATTATAATGATGATTCTTCACTTTGGCTTGTGTAGATTTGTTATTTTATCTCATACACATAGATTCAGGCACACACACACACACACACACACACACACACACACACACACACACACACACACACACACACACACACACACACACACACACACACACACACACACACACACACTGCCATTGCCCTGTGCATAACACCAAACTTACAGCCCTTCGACACACCAACAGACAACTAATCATGCCATAACAATGTGTAACACATAAAACCTGTGTATATTCTGCACTCTTATGGAAAAGTACCTAACAAAATAAAATTCAACAATATAGTATTTCAACCAATGTACTTTAATTTAATTGAAATAAAAGTACTAGCATATGACAATATTCCAGTGACCCATATTATACATACATAGACACACACACACACTCACACACACACACACACACACACACACACACACACACACACACACACACACACACATATATATATATATATATATATATATATATATATATATATATATATATATATATACATGGACTATGATGTTTGCAGATGACATTGTGATCTGTAGTGAGAGTAGGGAACAGTTGGAGGAGACCCAGGAGAGATGGAGATATGCTCTAGAGAGAAGAGGAATGAAGGTCAGCAGGACTAAGACAGAATATATGTGTGTGAATGAGAGGGAGGATAGAGAAATGGTGAGGATGCAAGGAGTAGAGGTGGCGAAGGTGGATGAGTTTAAATACTTGGGGTCAATAGTTCAGAGTAACGGTGAGTGTGGAAGAGAGGTGAAGAAGAGAGTACAGGCAGGATGGAGTGGGTGGAGAAGAGTGTCAGGAGTGATTTGTGACAGACGAGTACCTATAAGAGTGAAAGGGAAGGTCTACAAGAGGGTAGTGAGACCAGCTATGTTATATGGGTTGGAGACAGTGGCATTGACAAAAAGGCAGGAGTTTGAGCTGGATGTGGCAGAATTAAAGATGTTAAGATGTGCACTGGGTGTGACGAGGGTGGACAGGATTAGGAATAAGTATATTAGAGGGTCAGCCCAGGTTGGAAGGTTTGGAGACAAAGCCAGAGAGGCACGATTACATTGGTTTGGACATGTGCTGAGGAGGGATGCTGAGTATATTGGGAAAAAGATTCTAAGGATGAAGCTACCAGGTAACAGGAAAAGAGGAAGGCCTAAGATACGGTTTATGGATGTGGTGAGAGAGGACATGCATGTGGTTGGTGTGACAGAGCAAGATGCAGAGGACAGGAAGAAATGGAAACAGGTGATCTGCTGTGGCGACCCCTAATGGGAACAGCTGAAAGAAGAAGATGATATATACGCATACATGTATATATATATATATATATATATATATATATATATATATATATATATATATATATATATATATATATATATATATATATATATATATATATATATGAGAGCGAGAGAGAGAAAGAAATACAGATATACAAACATAATACACTCTCGTATACATAGACACACACACAAACATACATGAGTATATAATAAAATGTTGACATCCAAAAACATTAACAATCATCAACATGACTTCTGCTCATTGACACTCACTTTAATCAACAAAACAAATGGGTGAGACTACACCAACAGCAAAAGGAAGATATTTGGTACACTAAACTTAAAAAAAAAATAAAATAACAGAGAAAAAAGAAATCCCCAACAGTAACACTAGTCACATTTTATCTGAATTGTGATACTGTTACTGAAAGGGTTTTTGAGAAGACAATGTGGAGGGTTAGGGTAAGGGGGGCAGGGACAGTGTTAGGGTTGTTTGTGACAAAGTGCTAACCTTAACCCTGCTCCTAACCCCAACAAAACACAAGAACTTACAAAAACCCTTTCCCTAACAGTACAGGTATACAAGAGACATGCACTCCCAATTTCCAGCTTACATGTACAACATAAAAAACTATCCTTTTATCTATCTCTTACTCCAGCCCTTATCTACAAACACTTCCACACAAATGCCAAAACATTTAGTATATCCCACTGTTTTGGCATTAGCACATACAGCCATCAAATACTCAACATTGCTCTGTTCAAAAATTGTTCTGGTAAGGAGACAGCAGTGTACTTTATTGACAACAAAAACAACAACAAAATATAGAATAAAATAGAAAAAGGATTAAGACTTCACCGTGTATAATATCTCACAATTAGCAATGGATCACTGTAGCACAAAGGGTCTCTAACACAAGATCACTCCACAAACAAAAATGTTTTAATGTTGGATGATTCCAGAGTGAGACACACAAATTCCCCACTTACAAGGTTGGACTAAGATAGGGTAGCAGTCTTTCAGAAACCAACATCTCTGATGTCTTAAGGATAATACATTATCATTTACTTATGAAGCCACAATACATTAGCATCTTTATAAATTAATGATGCTACTGTTCTCCTGCACCATCAGCAGATGATGATCAGACCACAAACAAAAATTCACTCCGCAAACAAAAATGTTTTAATGTTAGGTGATTCCAGAGTGAGACACACAAATTCCCCACTTACTAGGCTGGACAAAGATAGGGTAGCATTCTTTCAGAAACCAACATCTCTGATGTCTTAAGAATAAAACATCATCATTTACTTATAAAGCCACAATACAGTTGCATCTTTATAAATTAGTGATGTTACTGTTCTCCTGCACCATCAGCAGCTGATAATCAGACCCTTAAATTGTTTGCACCCAGAGCAGCTGCTAACTTCTACCTGACCTAGTTACTGCTCTGAACAATGAGAGCAATTAACATGAAACATTTCAAAAGATCTCAAGCCAGAAAATTAAGCCACCTGTTTTGTATGTGCTAGTTCTGTCACATTCTGTATGATATCCAAGTGACTCTAGACCACATATTCAATGTTAGTTCACGAGGATAAATCCACGCTGCTTCAGTCTTATGCCTCATCATCCTACCACTCTCTCTGTTTCTTGTGTTATACATTTCTAAATTTCCCTACTGGTAGCCCCTTGTCATGTCTAATTAAGGAGACATTTCCCATATAACAATTCCCTAACCAAATGGCTTGAAGCCTTTGGTAAGTCTGTTCTCCAGGTTTTCCATACACATATAGATAATCTAACCACGTTGCCCTTCCTTGTTCTCCTGCACCTCTTGAAAACATTCTCCCGGCAATATAATAAGATCCAAGACCCATGTTGACAGTGGCAGCTGTGTTATGGCATTCATAACCACTGATATTTGTATTAGCTGCAAGAATACAACTTGGTTGTTGTCAGTTACATGGTACCAAGTATGATTGTTTTCAGTTTGCGACTTGTATATTTTTGACCCAATGTTACTTTCAGGAATAGTTCATTAATAGAATTCAGAACGATACGCATGAGGAATGTGAGAACAGACCCGTTACTTTAAAAGACTCGCAATATTAGTATGGACAATAGAGGCAGTTGTAGAGATATTACATTTTGTATGCCAGTCTACAGAATTGTACTTCATATTTATGTACAAAAATGTACAGTACTTATAGTATCTGATGAGAAAAGGACCGGGAAGTGCAGAAGCAGACTTAAGTGTTATTGCAATGTCAGTGAGGTTAGCAAAAACTGCAATAATGTTGAGGTGGGTAGAGCTTCAAGGGTTTTTGATAAACTGCAAACATAGATGCAATATTCTTTTCAGATTATGACTTTATTATTCTCCAAACAATCTCCACTTCTGGTCATGTGGCATGACTCCCATGAGCAGCACTTAGTCAGCTGACAAATTTGCTGCATCCAGGGCTGGTTGCTAGGCCGGTTAGATGATGATGTCAGAATTAGCTCTTAGTCACTGGACTCCTCCTCAGATCATGCTGAGTGGGACTTTGGTTCTTGTCATGCTGGAGATTCTACTGCCATCTGCTTTTGGCAGTAAGAGCTCATCTGAGGGCCATCCAGACTAATATTTTTTGCCAGACAGGTAGCCATTCCCCCGTCTGTCTGAATTTTTTGACATGGGAAACACAGATCCAAACTGATGATCCCTCACAATGAATAACTCTAGTGGCTGTGAGGAGGACTAGAAAAGGGCCTTTCTCACCTAGAATTGTTTTCTGGTAAATGAAAAAAAATAAATCCAATCGCTTGACTCAAGAACATAAAAAGAAGAAGGGTCAGGCTGCTTCTGGAAAGATACAACTTGAGAATGACTGTACTGCAGAACAGAAACAACTTGACTACAGTACAGGAAAATAGCGTCATGTATATTTTTCAAATCCAGGTTGCTGGCAGTGATGTAGCTGATATTCTCACGGAATGTTGCTTGAGGATTTCATGAGGGCAGTATTTTCTTTCTCTTTTTTATAATTCTTTTTTTCTATTTTAGATCTCAGATACACAAACTGATTGCAGATATGACTACTGAATAAAACTAGAGGTAAAGCCATCTAAGCCTGTGACTTTGTAAAACTTTTCTAGCTTATTCTCAATTGTCTGACTCATGTTCCTCTACCCTAAATACATGAAGTCTATGTGGGCAGTGGTGCTGCATAGTCATATTCAAGATTTTACACACTGCTGCTAGATAACCTCATTAATAAAGTGCATACATGTTACACTAAGCCAAGGAATCAATTTCCAACACTTTTTTTTGCATTTGTTACAGCTACATTTTTGAAGATTGAGGATAGGCTTCTGCCAAGGCAGACAACATACTTACAATCACTAACAAATAATGAAAAGTGTCTTACTGAGGTACCTCACAAAAATCTACCTGTATACAACAAAATGATCCCAAAGGCTTTAGTACTTATTGACTGGACAGTGCAACTGTTTTAGAATCATTGTACTGAACAAAAGTATCACAAATATTTACAGAATGCTAAATGAGTTTAGAAATTGACGTGGCATACCTATCCATTTCAATTTGTCATATTAAGGTATTTCCCCCAAATGGGAGTGCAAGTTGTAAGCCTGAACCAACTAATATAAAAAATGCAGTGGTGTCAGTATCCCACCATCTAGATTGTGAAAGTGAGTTCCACAAATAGCAGCAACCATCAGGTATTGACATTACCCTTCCGAGTCATTGTCTTGACTTGGAAAAATCATAACTTCCTGAAAGGATATGCAACCATTATTTGTCATGAATGGCAGCAAGAAAGCAAAACGCCTAGAGGGGATTGTATAATGCAGCCTGTTCAGCTGCCATATCTGCCAATGCATTTCCCTAAGAAACATAAGAACCTTCCATTTTATGAGTGGCAGATTTTATTATGCTTTAGGTGACATGAGCGCACCTAACAAATGAATGACAAAAATAAAAATGTTATATCACAGAACTTGATGAGGTAAATTATCCCGTTCGTTCCACTAAGTCCCAAAATCCTATAGCTGCCCAAAGGTATATATAAAATCTGTAAATATGTTCACTCTCTTTTCTTGGATACATGCTTAAGTGATTGCTATTAATTCTGCATCATGTGGTGACACATCAGCACTCAAATATTCAGTTAATAAAACTTGATTAACAGTGCACACTGTAAATGTTGCCATAAGTGATGACCTATCTTATCTCTAAATATAAGATCCATCCACAGACAAGATAAGATCTCGATTGTACAGCACCTTTCAGTCATGTACAGAAGGTACAACATGCTGAACAGCAAGACCACTCCTTCTTCTGCAGGGATGACAGATGCCAAAGTATAAGATGAACTCTTACTGACTACTTTGATCTACTGAACAGCATCTTCTCAAGCATATATAAACCCCACACATCTTCTGAACAAAGTCTTTACTCATACTCTGTCTCTAAGAAATGGAATTCCATCTCCCTGCAATTTAGATCTAACTCTACCCTCTCTATCTTCAAATAGCCACTAAAAGACTATGTAAATAAGACATGGCTGTGCTCTTAGACTACACTAAGCTGAACTAGTCTCTCCCTCTCCCCCCAGCATGATTCTTACCAACTCATTTTATCCAGACAGTCAGTCTATTTATTGAATAGGTTTAGGGAAGAGCTCTGCTTCACATGGATGGGAATTCTCTGAGAAACATACCTTTCCCTAAAACATGCCCTAGTTATGTCACAAGCAAAGTTTAAATCCCTAGATCAAGTAATTCTGATGCTATTCATTTTGCAGATATGCAAAAGATTCATCAAAGTGGGAGCTAATGAATCTTTGTATGTAGGAAAGAGAGCATAGAGATAGGGCTTTGAGGCAATCTTCACAGGATATATTGTTTATTCCCTGCATTCTTCTTGTGAAGAACCTCCATGGACATTTCAGTTGTTGCATGTGTCTGGTCAGTTACATGCCAAAGAGGGAATTGCCCTCAATGATAGGCCTGATGAGGGCCAAATACAGTGGAACAATGAATTCCTTGACCTAGGTGCCATGGCGTTGCTTATGAGTTGAGCAACACAGAATTATTTCCTTACTACCTTAGACACATGTTGGTTGAAAGTCAGGTTGCTATCTACATGCTTACCTAAATCTCTAACTATTGGTTCTACTCTTAGGGATGTGTTATGAATGACCTAATTTCCTAGAGTGGTTGACTTCCCAAAGGACATTGTTATACATTTACTGGCATTGAGTTTTAAGCTGTGACTTTGGCAACAGTCATTTGTCTGTGTTAGTCCTTCTTGTAGGATGTTAGTGTCTTGGGATTCTATGACTATTCCAAGTTTGCAATCCCATGTAAACTTGGTCAGCCACAGGCCATTGACATTGGCTTTGATTAGTGAGAAGTAGATGCCAAAAAAGAGTGGACTCAGCACAAAATCCTGAACTAATCCACTAGTAACCGGCCTCTTTGTGGTGGTGTTCGTCATTATTCTAATTTCCTGAGTTTTATCTGAGAGCCAGCTGGCTATCCAGCATGTAACATATGGGTTTATGTCTATATTTGTGTGTTTGCTTACAATGCCAGAGAGGAATACTGCATCAAATGTTTTAACCAGGTCAAGGTAGACAGCAAGCACCACTTTGCCCTCATCTTTTGCCTTCTTAAAGAAGTCACCAAGGTTTAGTAGGCATATTCTGCCCTTAAATAAACCAAACTGGGCCTGATCCTATGTTAGAAGTTTTTCTTTGAAATTATTAATCTGTTCCATGATTATGCTTGCCATGACTTTGCATATGAGACTAGTCATACTTATAGGTCTGTAGCATACCTCTCAACTTCTCAGTGCAAGAAATCTGGACAAAGCCTGATATATTGAGGGGGACAAAGGCCAAAAAATAGGGACTGATTCTAAATACTGCTCCTATAAACTTGAAACTGGAGGATAGGAAATAAGCATAAATGTATGCCATTATTTAGTTTTGTCAGTCGGCAGATCATCCCAGTGATTTGCCAGAAAACTACAAATTTTATGAAGAGCAGACCAAAAATATGAGGATAAAATCTTAGCATTCTGTGAAAATCTGGACAGTTGAGAGGTCTGGTCTGTAATTATCACTGTCCATTCATGGCTCATCCTTGTGCAGAGGAGTGATGATTGCAGTTCTCCATTCATGTGGCAGAAAGCCTGCCTGGACACTATAGTTAAACAGTGACTCCAGTGGTGTCAAAACGTCATGTTTCAGGTTATTTAAGAGATTTCATGGGATGTTATTGGAGCCCACTAATGTAGTATTTTTGGCCTTAGAGAGTGCATCTAGGACCTGCTCCTTAGTGATAGCTGAGGAGGCTGTTTGATGATATTTCATGTGGATGGTTGGGATAATGATGGAGGTAAAACTGGACCTGAATTTGTCAGCCAGCAGATTTGCTCTGTCTTCCAGCTCTGGGTAGGTGGCTTCATTTACAGTCAGTTCTGCACACTGCTATGTGCTGTCTTTGAGATATCAGACATAACTAAAGAAAGCCTTGTTATTGTTCTTTGCTGTAAAAGATTAGATTTACCTCAAATTCGGCTTTAGTAGACTTGCTTTGCCCTCTGAATTGTTTGTTTAGATTTATGACAGTTTTTTTTTGCTGTGGTGGGCATAGCACTTCCTAATCTTGGCTATGACTTTTTGTTGTACAACCTGATTATAATTGGATTCCATCAGAAAGGTCTGTTTTTTGAGTCAAGTTATGGACTTATTTCTGGAAGGCACAGCTGTGTCTGTGATTTACTGACTTGACTGTACAGGGTTTCTATGAATAATTCTGCAAAGGCAGCAATGTTCCCAGGGTTTGTAGGGTGGTGCTTCAATTTTTGATAGGTTATCACTTAGTAGCAGAAATTTTGCCTTAAAATAGTTCTTAAATGTTAGAGAGTTAGTCAGGGTCACATAATTAATTTATGAAGGAAACAGCTTTGTGGTCTGACGTTACCAGAGAGGGCACTACACTAGATGGTGGGGGTATAGCATTCTCCCTTGTTTGGGAGTACCAGGTTAATTATGTTTGCACCCCTAGTAGGCGTATGAACTGCCTGGTCCAAGGTTATTTGTGTTTACAAAGTCCAGGAATCTCTTAGCATTTAAGTTTGTTGTCATGTAAGTATCCCAGTTTAAGGTGGGGTAGTTGAAGTTTCTCATAAATGTGGTATTGGTTGAATGGTGAGGACCTCCATTAACTGTAATCACAAGTTATGGATGAGTTGGGTCATAGATGGTGACATAGCTTGCAAGATCATTTACACCTACATAGACTATGACTGAGTTGTATTGGTACTTTTAGTCTAATGACTTGAATGCATATGTGATTTGGTGGATCCTGGTCACTTTTAGACAAATGACAGTGATTTTCTCCTTATTCAGTCAGGTGAGTGGGGCTTCTGTATTTCTCAAAATGGAGTCTGTTAAGAGTAAAATATTGGGTAGTGTGTTGGTTTGCCTTATGGCCTTTGTAGCAGAGGCTCCAAAGGGTGTGGCTGTTATGTGTTATGTTGAGTATTGTTCTGGTGGAATGCTTTTGAGTTGCTAAGGATTCTTTTTGTAGGATGAATGTCAGGATTTTTTAGGGATTTAGAAAGGTTGCTTTTAAGTTCCTCAGCATATTCCTGTTTATGTGCTGAGTCAGTACTATGTATGGTGGGTGTAATGCTTATGTTGTGAGAGAGACTTGTCTGCAGTGACATTGTGTTACTACATCTCTCACATATTGTATCCATTTCTTTAAGGATTAATTGGCTATCAGTGAACATAAGATGGATTCCCACATATACCAAGCTGCTGTCAAATTAATTGGAAATTTGCCCATCCATGGTGTCAGGTCTTTTTTAGGTGAGCTACAAATGGGTGCTACAGCAGGCTAACATGAGCACTGTGAGGGAAAAAAATGGAACTAAGCTATGCATGACTTAAGTTGTGTGGTAGTACTCCTGAGAGCACAAACAACTTGCTCTTTGCACACCTTAGAACTGAGTAAAGTTACAGCAGAAGTTTTATAGGTTTCTAATCTACATGTGTCTATACTAGGCACTGCTAAATGCACACTGTATGAAGTGAAGTTGTAAATGTTTACTTAAGTTATTGCATCATTCTTCTGTATTAGGTGTTGTATTAACTTTAACTGTAACCATAGAATGTCAATGTGAAGCTTTTCTCCCCAGGCCTCTGCTGAAAAGGCAATATTATTGCAGTCAAACTTTCCCAGTAAACACATTTCAAATAACATAAATAAATAAATAAGTAAATAAGTAAATAAGTAGCATGTAATAATTTTTAAAGATGGATTAGTTAATAGCTCAAGATCAAATCTGGGCAGTCTGAAGAATGACAAATACTGAGCTTTAGTTTTCAGCAGATGGGTTCTGCATAAAGCAGAACTGCTATTAAGTTGCATGCCCTGGAATGATTGCACATGCCACAACAAGTCCTGCTCTAGTAACCACCGCCCTAAGACGATGAGAAAGGGCAGCAGCTATGAAGTCTAGAGTGGTGCTAAAGTACACTATAAGTCTGTAACTGTCACTTCTGAATTGTACCAAAACTACTACTGCTTTGTTCTGCTTGCAACAAAACAGGAAAAACTGATTTGCTTTGTCTTGCTGTTTGAGGGCAGATGGGTTAAGACATAAGAATTTTATATAAATAAATGCCTGTTTATGTTATTCTTGCCATAGCAGCAGCTCTGAGACATCTTTTTTTCAATATATCTAGAAGGGTTTTACTACTATTGCAAAGTAAGAAATCTGCCGTCTAGAATAGACTACTAAACCAAAGAAGGTTAAACGCTATTTGAGACTTACAGTGCATGTTGCAGATTGAATAGCAGTAATGTGACAATTGAATGTTCTGAGTTTCTACAGAGGTGATATAGCCCAACTACTGAATCTGTGGCTTCAAGAACTGCATTTTTTTCTCATTGACTTTAAAGCCAGCATTTTCCAGTTCAGTTAAGAAAAGAGATTATCTGACTGGCACTGGCAAAGCATAAAACCAAAATATAAATTTTAATATGTTTATATTGGAGATTTTTTGCATATTTAAGGTCATCTGAGCACCGTAGTGGACTGGCAGAGTGCAGTGCTTTTTGGTTATTGTTTTTTTTTTTCTGCACTTAGAGCTGTGTGTTTTTCTTTAGTATCTGTTTAAGGCACAGGAAGCAATAAGCTATAGTTCAAAATTCAAAGAATGGATCAAGGTCATGCACTTCCAACAAATGGCAGACACATTTAAAAATGTCACTTTAACCCCATCTTTCATCAATTTCAATGAGATCAACAATATATACATGATGTGGTCTAATTTCATAGCACTTTTAGGTTTTGTATTCCAAATTTATGGCAAGAACTTGAATAAACGGCACTTTAATAATAAATAGTATTGCCTGTTTATGAAAATGGCCCAACATGTATCAATCAGAATGTAAAGCCAAGTAGTCCATTTACGACTTATGTTTGTGCACTGTGTGAAGCTGAACATTTGGCAACACAACACATTGGGATATATGACATACCTCTCAACTGTCCAGATTTTTACCGTACATTTTTGGCCTGTTCCTCATAACATTTTTGGTTTTAGGGCAAAATACTCAGATTTGAACTCACTAAATAATGTCAAACAGTTGAGTTTCAGACTTCATATCCTTCAAAAAATTCATTATAACACCACATCTGTTATTCTAGCAACTTTCTAAGTTTGTAATGGCAGTATTTAAAGTCTGTGCCTATTTTTGGGCCCCATATTCTTTTTTGCTTTGACCAGATTTCTTGTGCTAAGAGGTTGAGAGGTGTGTATGTAAATGGCCCCTTAAGGACGTATTAGTATTAGTTTACTATGCCCATTACCATTTCAGCCTTTTTAGGTACATTCAGATCAATAAAGCCAAACCCTACTAGTTGTAGCCATGCCAGGTTTCTGTCTTTTTCTGACCTTGTCAGTACAGAATAAGTGGACTGTTTATTTAGCAAGACTTAAGAAACATAGATCTTAAACTCAAGCCTGGTGTCCATCAGCATAAGGGTGATTGCAACAGATACACAATACATGTTTACTATTACAACCCACAGTCTTGAAATCTCGGGACCATAATATAGAAGACCAAAATACTGAAGAACAGAATATCAAATTCTAAAACTCACCCTCCATAGGGCCAATGTCAACACTTGTTCCTGGGTCCACACCCTTGCAGGACTCATGTTTGGACTTGTTCTTGGATCAACATCCACACCACTACAGGACCCATGTTAGCACCAGACTAACACTGATAAGGGAATTTGATATTTGAGATTGTTTGATATTTGGGTTCTTAACATTTCTGTCATCTACATCATGGTTCCAGTATTGCATATTTCAAGACTCTGAACTTCAAATTTTGATAGTAAACTAAGTATAATAAAAGGAACCCAACACCTACTGTCAAATAAAGAGAATAATATTTACTATGAAGGTCCAAAACACCAGCAAGCAAACCAGGATTTGTTCCAACTAGGTGGAATAAAATGTGGTTTGCTTGCTTGCTTGCTGGTGTTTTGGCCTTCATATTAAATATTTTTCTGTCACTTTGAGAAATGGAATTGTGTTCATTTTGTGCTTTATACATATTTCACATGTGGACATTTTATAACAACTTTTTGCACATTTTTTGTTTTGTTTTATAGACTTTGGGTCCATTTAAACAAAGGACATCATTACATATGAGTTGCCTAAGATGTTCTAAAATACAAAGTGCTTTTGTTTATCATAGAGAACAACATCCAGATGTTGTATTTAAGTTTACTGGCATTGATAAAATTACTTTTTCTTCATAAGTTACGTTCACTATATTTAAAAGAAAAAAGGGGATTATTTATTTGGGTGCTATTTATGGAATAAGTCTGAACAAATTGATATAATTTTACATTTTGACCATTGGATGGCACTTGATTGGCTATAAGTATATTCATATAATAGATAGTGATTATTTATGATTAAAGATTTTTATGATCATATATATACACACAACCACACACACACACACACACACACACACACACACACACACACACACACACACACACACACACACACACAAAATATGGCTACACTAGACAATCTCGACGTACTGAAATGTCGAAATTCAGTAGGTCGAGACCAAA